>NC_044313.2:32110923-32410923 GCF_007474595.2 Lynx canadensis
CCTTTACTCATTTATCGTATCTTCATTTAAAGGTATTGTCCCTTGGGCGTCTTGTAATTTCTTCATTTCTGACCCAGATTTGCCTTTCTCTTCAGTTTCCTTCCTGAGTTTGATGAACTCTTGTTGCATTTCTTCCTTCTGCTTTTTGTCCATTTTTTGTTCAAAATTTTTGAATTTCTGATATAGAATATTTTTTAAGTTTTTAAGTTATGTATTCATTTTAAGTAATCTCTACACCCAACATGTGGCTCAAACTCACGACCCCAAGATTAAGAGTTTCATGCTCTACTGCCAGACAGACACGCCTAGAATATTTTATAAAATATTTAATTAATTTGGTATGTTGTGTTACAGTTTTTTCTGCTTCAGTATAAGTTTTGGGGAAGAGAATTCTCATCACATCAAATGTTTTGATTCCCAATTTCTGCTTTCTTCTCATAGTACTTTTAAATGGAATTTGTTTCATATTTCTTTTAGTCATAGGTAACTTGTAGACATGGTTCCTAGTTCAAGAGTGCCCTTTTTATTTAATCTTAATCTAAAGATTAAACATTTCTAAATCTATAAATATAACATCTTATTTCATGCATCAAAAAGCTGGCATTGACCTCACTCCGGATTTTCTGTAAGTATATATTTTACTGAAGTATTTTCTTGGAAAATAATAAACTATAATTAATGATGAAAATCACATAGCTCAATAATTACATTTTGAATATAATGTAGGTATGAACTGATTAATAACCTGTGAAAACATAAGTATACTCACCGTAATCATGTTTTTCTTTTAATAAACAGGATGGATCATTTCTTATTCGGAAAAGCTCCGGCCATGATTCCAAACAGCCATATACACTAGTTGTATTCTTTAATAAGCGAGTATATAATATCCCTGTGCGATTTATCGAAGCAACAAAGCAGTATGCTTTGGGCAGGAAGAAAAATGGTGAAGAGGTCAGTAACATCTCTTTTAATCCAACTCTATAACTATGTATTGAGCACAATGATGTCATAGTGTGTTAGGTGCTAGAAATGAAGAGAAAGGATGCAAGGGCACTCGGTGTGAGGCTTGCATACCTGTCATAAAAAGAGTACAAGGTAAAATACTGTGTTCAGGCAGCATAATCTACAGCAGACAGGAGGATAGACTTGCATGATGTAAAGGCTGCACTTAGTCCCTTTATCCTGTTACTTAGTGGACTCAGTCTGATTCAGTATTTTGGTTCAGAGGAATATAGAAATCAAAGTTGAAATGTCAAGTAGAATTAATGTTGTAAGAATGAAGGTCAGTGTCCAGAGCTCCTAAGTCAAGAACTAGGATCTCAACTCAAATACCAAAGCAGATAACCAAGGGGGCACCTGGGTGGCTCAGTCACTTGAGCATCCAACTTTGACTCAGGTCATGATCTCACGGTTCGTGAGTTCGAGCCCCATGTCGGGCTCTGTACTGACCGCTTGGAGCCTGGAGCCTGCTTCGGATTCTGTGTCTCCCTCTCTCTCTGCCCCTCCTCCACTCATGCTCTGTCTCTCTCTCAAAAATAAATAAACATTAAGAAAAATTTGAAAGTAGATGACCAAGGAAGGATCAGAAGAGATGCAGAAACTTGTGTTGATACATTAGATTCCCATGGACCCGGATGAGCTTTTGGGCCTGCAGCAAGAGAAAAGCATTACAGTAGGTCTTGAGTACTAACCAGATTTAAAGTCCAACCCCTCTTTAATCTAGACTAAACTCAATGTTTACCATACCTCTGCTTAGCCAGTTTGTTTTTATAAGTGAGCCCTGAAATATGGGCTGGAATAATCCATAAATGGTCAGAAAGGGAGTGAAACTTGTACTGGCCTGGAGTAATGGGTTGAATTTGAGTAGCTAAAATGAAAGTTAAAGATGAGAAGGAGAAAAATGGAAAGAACAATCTAAGCAGAGGAAATAGCATTTAAAAATTCAAGTTAAGAAATATTTATTTTCGGGGCGCCTGGGTGGCGCAGTCAGTTAAGCGTCCGACTTCAGCCAGGTCACGATCTCGCGGTCCGGGAGTTCGAGCCCCGCGTCAGGCTCTGGGCTGATGGCTCAGAGCCTGGAGCCTGTTTCCGATTCTGTGTCTCCCTCTCTCTCTGCCCCTCCTCCGTTCATGCTCTGTCTCTCTCTGTCCCAAAAATAAATAAACGTTGAAAAAAAAATTAAAAAAAAAAAAAAGAAACACAGAGTGCTGGACTCTACCCCAGAGTTTTAAAAAAAAAAAAAAAAAAAAAAAAGAAATATTTATTTTCAATACTCCTTCAGAAAGAACTATACCCATTCCGAACCCAGCAGTTGTTAGAAAGCATCTGAATTGTTAGAAATTGTCATAATTGTCATCTTCTCCACTAGATGAGGCCACGGACTAAACCAGGTCTTGCTCATCTCTGTAGTTCCAGAATCACAGAAGAATAGCTGACTTTAGTGGATATTTGATATATACTTATTAAATGATGAATTTATTTGTTGATTGATTACAGGCAGGAGAGTAGCATTTGTAAAACAAACCGATAAGGTCTTCTGTCAATAAATATATTCTTTATTTTGCTTTTTTTTAATTATAAAAAATTCATATCTTAAAATTTACCATATTAGCCATTTTTAAGTGTGTAGTTTAGTAATGTTAAATATATTTGCAATGTTGTAAAACAGATCTCCAGAGCTTTTAATCTTGCATATTTGAAATTCTATGTTCATTGAAAACAACTCCCCTTTTCCACTTTCCCCCAGTCCTTGGCAATTATCATTCTACTTTCTATTTCTATGAATTTGACTGCTTTAGATACCTAATATAAGCAGGATCATACAATATTTGTCCTTTTGTGACTGGCTTATTCCATGTAGCATTATATCCTCAAGGTTTATCCATGCTGTGCAGTATGTGACAAGATTTCTTTCCATTTTGAGGCTGCATAGTATTCCATTATATTGTATACCACATTGTGTTTATCCGTTCATCTGTTGATGGACCTTTGGCTATTGTTGATGGCTCTCATAAATAGTTCTTCTATGAACATGGGCATGAAAATGTCTTTGAGACCCTGCTTTCAGTTCTTCTAAGTATATATCTAAGTTCTTCTAAGCTGTCCTGTTTAGAACTCCTGAAACTCTCTGGATTGCTGGATCATATGGTAGTTCTATTTTAAAATTTTTGAGGAGCCTCCATATTGTTTTTTGTAGTGATTACCTCATTTTACAATCCTACCAACAGTGCTCAAGGGCTCCAACTTTTCCACATGCCTCCCAAACACGTGAAATTTTCTGGGATTTTTAAATAGTAGTTATCTTAATGGGTGAGAGGTGATATCTTACTGGGGTTTTGATTTGAATTTCTCTGGTGATTAGTGATTTTGAGCATCTTTTCATTTATATATCATCTCTAAAGAAATGTCTATTCAAGTCCTTTGCCCATTTTTAAATTGGGTTATTTGATCTTTTGGTTTTGTGTTGTGGGAGTTCTTTATATATTCTAAGTTTTAAACCATTGTCAGATAGGTGATTTGCAAATATTTTCCCCCATTCTATGGACTGCTGTTTCACTCTTTTGATTGTGACCATTGATGAACAGAAGTTTTTAAACTTAATGTAGTCATATTTGTCTATTTTTGGTTTTGTTGCCTGCGTTTTTTGGTGCCATATTCAAGAAATCATTGCCAAATACAATCTCATGAAAATTTTCCCCTGTTTTCTTCTAGGAGTTTTATAGTTTGGGGTTTTATTTTGCCTTTAATAAGGTCTCAGATAATCAGAAAATGCAAAAAGTCCTGAAACTGAAGACACAAAACATAGATCAAGACCAAACTTGGGTTTTAAAATATAGATTGCATTATCATTTAAAACCAGTTAAATCTTTCTCCCTCTTTCTCTGATCCTCCCCTGTTCATGCTCTCTCTCTCTCTGTCTCAAAAATAAATAAATGTTAAAAAAAAATTAAAAAAAAAGGGGGGGGGGGCGCCTGGGTGGCTCAGTCGGTTAAGCGTCCGACTTCCGCTCAGGTCATGATCTCACGGTCTGTGGGTTCGAGCCCCGCGTTGGGCTCTGTGCTGACAGCTCAGAGCCTGGAGCCTGTTTCAGATTCTGTGTCTCCCTCTTTCTCTGACCCTCCCCTGTTCATGCTCTCTCTCTCTCTCTCTGTCTCAAAATAAATAAATGTTAAAAAAAAATTTTTTTTTAAATAAAACCAGTTAAATTTTAACAGAACTGTCTGCTTTTTCCTACTCAGAAAAAAACGTCATTCTCACTGAAACCTTTATCTGACAAATCTTTCAAAATAGATGCTCTTCAGTAGTAATCATTGGTAGCAGATGATGGTGATCCTAGTAGGGCAGAGTGACTTTGGATGGATGGTTTCATTCTAAAGCCTCCCCAGGCCATGGTCCAATACTTCTTTAAGAGGGTTAAGGGTAGGTGAGGGAGCTGTCCTGTTTAGAACTCCTGAAACTCTCTCATATATTTTGAACTCTCAGAGGGACTCTGGACTCTCTTGTCCTGCTAAGGAAACTCTGGTAAATAGTGATTCCTTTTGGCTTAAAGAGTCTTTATCACTATCACTCCCTACATATCCACCCTATTGATACCAAAAAAAGAAAGAAAAAAAAAAGAAAAGATTAAAGAAAAAAAGGGAAAAAAAGCATATTATTATAATGGTATCTGGAAGTGCTGACAGAGTCCATTAAAACTCTTAAGTTATCTACAATAAAAAGGTTATTTCTCCCATATACTGAACATCTTAATGGAAAATTAAAACTTTGGTTACATGATGTCAACCATGTGGATATTGTGAAAAGTCTGTTTGCCTATATTTGCGTAGAAAAAGAAACCAATTGATTAACTGTTCAACTACTTTATGCAGTTGTTTTGGCATTATATAGATACAGTATTGAGTAATTTTATAGCTTTGATATCTATTTGCTTTATTTTATGGACCATGGGATTTTGAGTTATCAGTTTGTTTTTCTGTCCATGTATGAATATCTCAAAAACAATGAATTACTATAGACAAAAAAAAAAAAAAAAAAGAGCACTGAAGGGAAATTGCAACTAAGTTATGCTCAATTCTACATCCAATATGTTTCAACTCTCAACTCTGCTCCCTACTTCACACATTTCAACTCACCTCAACTCCATATTTCAAACATTTCAAATGCCCAAACACTCCAACAAAGAAATACTCAAAAATATTCAGGGACTAGAATGACAGACTGAGATGTTTGTTTGCGTAGTTATAGCAACTCTCTCCTGTGTTTCCTGGGTTCAGAACACTTTTGCTTGGAATCCACTTAAAAGAGATTGTGCTATTCCATTTCCTGGTTCTTTCGTCCATCAATTTAACTTCCAACTGCATTCAGTTTAACAACATGCTATGCCAAGCAAACAGAATGAATATCATTGATTTCATTGGCGATTGACAAAGAGCTGAGTGATTGAAGAGAAAGCTAAGAAATAAAAACTGAAGATACTTGAAGGTCCCTGTCTCTTACCTCTCCTCCCTGACCTAATATTCAGATAGCCAATTATCTAAAAGACAACTGGTATTTCATTTGAAAAAGTTGACCAGTATTCTGAATACTTTATTCAATATATAGATATTTAGAAGGTATTCAAATAACTAAAAACTTTTAATTCTGGATGTTTGTCTTTATATGAAAAATTAAAATACAATAAAATCAATTGGTAATAATTGCTAAATTTATGGCAGTGTGACAAAACAATAACTACTTTTTTGAAAACGACTCTAAATGCATTTATTTATGATTGTGAGCTCATAGCACTTTTTTATAATCAATGCATTTCATTTCCTGTTCTGTGTTATATTTATTTTGTGTTCCTTTCCACTATTGATAATTTTCCAGAAGAACATTTTAAAATCCATAGACAATAGGGGTGCCTGGGTGGCGCAGTCGGTTAAGCGTCCGACTTCAGCTCAGGTCACGATCTCGCGGTCCGTGAGTTCGAGCCCCGCGTCAGGCTCTGGGCTGATGGCTCAGAGCCTGGAGCCTGTTTCCGATTCTGTGTCTCCCCCTCTCTCTGCTCCTCCCCCGTTCATGCTCTGTCTCTCTGTGTCCCAAAAATAAATAAACGTTAAAAAAATAAAATAAAAAATAAAAAAATAAAATCCATAGGCAATAGGAATTAACATTTGGGAAAATAAATATGTATGGCAAGAACTTGGCATGGATTACATTATTAATTACCTCTAAATTAATTATTAATTAGCTCTGGGAGCTAGAGCAGAAATGGAAATATGAGAATTTGTAAAGCTTCTTTATTCAAAAAGGAAAACAAAATAAAACAAGCATGGATTAATCTGGAAAATAGTTCTTCTGACACCAAATTCTAGGGTTAATTTATTACATCAGTCCTTATATCTAAGATTTATGCAACATAACAGATAGTCTATGTTTTGTAAAAATGTAGAGAAACTCAGTGTATGACAGTTTTACACTTGTTACCAAATAAAAAACTATTAAAATATTACATCATAACTCAATGAAGTAATTTCTCTAAGGGGTTCCACTAATTTAGGCTGCCAGTGTTTTTAATGTTACCGAATATAAGAAAGGCCAGAGTCTGCCACCTCAAGTGTTCCACCCTTTGTTAAATTAGACTTTTTTGGGTAGAATGTCTGCTGAGACCTAGTAACTTTGACTAACTTGAGAAAGTGCGAGAAGATGGGAGGAGCAGAGCTCTAAGTTAATGTGAATTCCAATGTTTAATTCATTTATGTTTTCTTGCTCTAGTACTTTGGAAGTGTTGCTGAAATTATCAAGAATCATCAACATAGGCCTCTGGTTCTTATCGACAATCAGAATAATACAAAAGATTGGACAAGATTGAAATATGCAGTTAAAGTTTCATAGATTTCTTGAAAAAGGTCAACATCATTGCTTCAGACATTTTCCTTATTTCTACTTTTGAGAAAAAGCCCCAAAACTTCATATTTTGGATTATGAACCATCCACTAATAAGATAGAAGATGGAGGCAGCTATTGAGGTGGTCACCCATATCTTTATAAGAAGCTCACGCGGACTTGTTCTACTGTCTGACCTGATGAACTGTGAATATTTGGTGAGGTTGCGTTATCATGCTACTAAAATTCTCTAAATAAATGTCTTTATTTAAAAGAAACAGGTGTAAAGTCTTTTTAGTCATGTAAGAAAATAACACTCTATTTTCAAAATAAGAAAATAATAGTCTTGGATTAAAACAGGGCTGCTGGAAATTTGGGCCACCACAATGGTCACTGGTACACTACTGTAATGCCTACTGCCAATATTTGACAATTATGTCTTGGTTGAACTTTTAATGTGTAGAAAATACGATATAGATAATGTACAATATTTATAAGTGCAAATTAAGGGGGATGTAATATTCCGTTTTGTGAGTGCTCCCAACCATGGGAGATGTATACAGATATGAACTTTCTAGAAGTTCTTGTCCATGATTAGGTTGTTAGCTTTGGTCTACCCTCTTTGATTATACCCTCTTTGATCTGCATGTCTATTAAATGGACCCCTAAGCTTGATTTGAGATTCCAAGTGGGGTGAAAGCAAAACTAGACTAAAAGCCTAGGGAAACATCACACAGAACAAGGGCAGAAAAGCAGACATTGATGAACACTAAGGAATAAAATAGATACCATTATGAACAGTCACATCCAAGGCCTTAGATCATCCCAGAAATGTAATATATTTTGTCATATCAAAGCTTTTTATTCTACTACATACTTTTTAGGCAGCACTTAAATGATAAGGCAGCTAATTAAGATAAATCTAATAAATTAAGTGAGGAATACACTTGATCACTGAATAAGACAGCAACCTCTGAAAAGATTTTGAAAGGTTAGAAGGCAATATTTCAGAGTAACACACAGACTCATTTGTAAAGATAACTGTATTTTTTAAGTGTCATATGCTTTCATATAATAGCATTTTTAGCTGTCATAATGGGTTGAATTGTCCCCCCCCCAAAAAATATGTTGAAATCCTACCCCTAAATGTACCTCAAAATATGACCTAAAGAGGTATTTACAGATGTAGTCAAATTAAGATGAGGCTATTAGGGTGGGCCCCAATCCACCTGTCCTTATACAAAGGTGGAATTCACAGACCCAGACATGCACAGAGAGAAGACTATATGAAGAGATGCCCAGGGAGAATGCCATGTGAAGACAGAGGACTGGAGTGATACATCTACAAGCCTAGGAGTGCTGAAGATTGCCAGTAAGCCCCCAGGAGATAGGAAGAGGCAAGGAAAGATTCCTCCAAGGGTTTCAGATGGAACGTGGCCAAGCTGACACCTTGATTTCAGATTTCTAGCCCTCCAGAACTGGGAGACAATGAATATCTGTTTTATTTCTTTTAAGTCACCCAATTTGTAGTACTTTCTTATGGTAGTCCTAGGAAACAATCTATACACATTTTTGACAATAAAATCAAATATAAATGGGCTTTGGAAATTTTACTTGGAAAGGTTTTTTTTCTCCTTTTAGGAAAACAATAGAATCATTTAGAATGTTAGCAGAGATAATTCACAATTTAAAGAAAACTGGATTTATCTTTTGTAAAACAAATCATCCATTTGTAGTGTGAAGTATGAGGTTTCTGTTTTAGTTTTCCTCAGTGTTATATGGAACGCTTTTCTACTTAAGTAAATGTTCACTAATTCCTTCTGCTACCACGATGATCCTGGCTCCACAACATCCTCTTCTGATCCGCCCCCACTCTGTTCCCCCAGGTAGCCTATTCCAGCCAGGTGAAGGAGCATAGCCATGAGATCATCCTAATCCAGTCGACTGATACTCAGCACTGCTAGGGTAGGTTTCTTGGAGCAGAGACTGGGAGAATTTCTGGGAGCTAAGCCAGTCTCTGCTGAGGATCCACTTCTCTCCAAAGCTGGAGAAACACTCAATCCAAGACAGCAATCTTTCCCCCTTCCACCTGTTACAAGAGCACACTGCAGGACGGCCGTACCTACTTCTCTAGAACCCTCCTGCACCGGTGGTATAGGCTACTCTATGAGACTAGAAAAATTTCAAGAGATCTCAAAGACCGTATCTGTGATTTGCAGTGCTCGACAAACAAGTGGTTTTGCATAGGGAGATTTTCAGGCAAACCAGGCGGTGGAATAAAAGCCACCAGTCAAGGAGAAGAACATTGTATAGCAGCTCAAGGAAACAAACCACTAGAGTTCCTGTTTTGTGTTTCAAGGATGTTGCAAAGTCCACTGCAGCTGAAGTAGGAGGAGGACTGTTTGTATATTCAAATGGACAACAGAGATGGGAAGCATAGGCCTGTGGCCACGAGGAGCCTGAAGTATGCTCTAACCAGTCATCCAGGTCAGTGGTTCAGACACCTCGCACTCTGGGAGCTAAACCGCTCCCACTGCAGCTGTAACAAACTTGCCTACACGGGAATGAATCCCAGAGAACAGAATGTAGAGATGTAAATGAGACATGAGGCCACATGAGACATGATCTTAAAGCCAGACTGAACTTCTGTCCTTCAAAATGGACTTAAGATGCCATATGATAGACTATTTCTAGGCAGGGTTGCAAGGAAATCACTAAAAACCTGTCTCCCAGCAAGGTTAGTTGTACCAAATGCCCTTGGCACTTAGCAGCTGTGTCTAACCATGAAGTGGGGTGATATTGGCTTCAGAGTTAGCTCTGGGTGCCCCAGTCCTACCACTTACCAGTATGTTATCAGGTATGTGTCTTACCATTCTAAGCCTCAGTTTCTACATTGTAAAACAGCATCTTTTTGGTAATGGTACAAGAACTAAGATAAGCTAATATATGTTTAATACCTGGCATTTAGTTGTGCCTAATAAATATTAATTTCTAGTCCCCTAACCAAAGTCTCCTTTGCAGAAATAAAATGTAGACAATCCTTCAAATAAACTGACCTATTAAGTATCTTTGGGCATTTATAATTTTAATTTTGTCTCAAGAAATTCCCAAATATTTCTTTATGTCCATGGTGATTAATCTTGTAGTTATTACAAAATTCTTCGAGAATTTGATGAGAGGTATGGGTCTTTGCCCCCAGGGAAATATGCATTTATGGGGACACACAAACTTTAATCAAATTTCATGAGATACATGGGCCCCTAGGGCCTGTCAATGGACCATGGGTACAAAGATCCAAGGCTAAGAACCTTGCCCTACATCTTAAAATGTGAAGCATCAAGATGGATATACTATTCTACTAACAACCTGAGCGATGTAACTCTCCCATGAGACAAGAAGCAGGATACTACTATGGCTTAATGCAGGGGCTTGAGAGTGAGTTGCCTCAATCTCTGCTTGTAATCCATGCTCCACCAATAATAGAGTGTGTGAACTTGGGCAAGTTCCGTGTCTTGGTGTCCTCATTTGTAAAATGGAGATGATAATGCAACCTACCTTATGAGTTTGTTAAATGAGTGAACTAAATGTTGTAAAAGTTGAAAGTGTTCATTATTATTCTTTCACTCAACCAGCCAACATTCACTGAGTCTGCTGTATGTCTGTCAGTATGCATGTCAGACACATGAAATGTACAAATAATCTCAAGACCTTGAAGGCAACCAAATAGCCACTCAAGTATCTTTTGAAATTGGAGTCATCGTTTTATAAAAATATCAAATAGAACTTTTATCCAGGATGATAAATGCACTTAAAATAATGGCAGACAATACTCTGGTTTCTCTTCAGATCGAATAAATCTTTCGCCTTTTACAAAATAATGGCAGACAATTAGAATAACCCTGGAGAGAAAATCATGTAAGTAAAATAAAAGTCCCTACTTAAAAGCACTTGCCTGTTACCTCCAATGTATTGTCTCCCCCTTTTTCCCCCTAGACAAACGCAGAACTTTAAAACTTTATCTGTTATGGGGCACCTGGGTTGCTCAGTCGGTTAAGCGGCTGACTTCAGCTCAGGTTATGATCTCACAGTCCGTGAGTTTGAGCCCCGCACTGGGCTCTGGGCGGACATCTCGGAGCCTGGAGCCTGCTTCGGATTCTGTGTCTCCCTCTCTCTCTGCCCCTCCCCAACTCATGCTCTGTCTCTCAAAAATGAAAAAATGTTAAAAAAAAATGAAATTTTACCTGTTATCTTTTTCTTACCTATACATGGGCCACTTAGGCCTATGTCTTAATCTTGCTGGTTCTGTCCTTCACTAGCCGTGTAATCTTGAACAAAGTACTCAATGAACTTGTTTTTCTTACTTCCCTTGCAGGGTTTTTTATGAGAATAATATATACAAATACCTAGGACATACTAGGTCTCAACAAATGCTATTGACTTAGCTGAAGCCTCAAATACTCCACTGTAAGTCTAAAGGCAAAAGACACAATTTGAAGATTACTGCAGTAAAGCCATTGTGAGAAGACATAGGCCTAAACTCTGGCAGTGACCAGAGCCCTATAAAGAAACAGATGTAAAGGAAATGTCTAAGGATTAACACAGGAAAGTTAACTGCATAGAGGAATAGGGTGAAATATGAGTCCCCACTGACTCTACTGTTTCAAGCCTGGATACCTGGAAGACTGGCACTGCCTCTGACCAAAAGACAAAAGTCTATAGGGAGAGCTGACCTGTGTTAATTCTTGATCACATAGTTCTAAGAGTCTCAAGGGCAATTCATTGAATAGAGTATCAGAACAAGCCAGAAGACTTACATTCACATATGGGCTCAAATTTAGGAAAATTTATTTTATTTGTCTGGTAAAAAATCTTAGAAAATATTCTGGAGGCTAGGGTATTAGAAGAACTGTGTTAAATGTTAACACAACCCTAGTTGTTTTACATTTTTGTTTGGTTTTTATGATGACATAAGGAAGTGGTGTTTTATGAAGATTGTTCTGACAAGGTACAGTTGAAAATTGAAAGGCTGGAGGCAGACAGAGTGGCCATTGGGCTAACCTAGGCCTTGAAGTGCTGAGGTTCCAGCCTAGTATGAATGGACCAAGAAGGGAAAGGAAGGAAACACCAGAAAAAGATACTCCAGGACTTGGAAGTCGGCACAATGTTTTTGAGATTCACCCATACCATTATGTGTATCACTAGTTGTTTCTTTCTACGGCTAAGTAGTTTGCCAATATGTGGATATACATCAATTTGTTTTTCTATTCATTCATTGATGGAATTTGATTGTTTCTGGTTTTGAAATGATTGAAGTTGCTATGAACATTTGTGTGGAAGACTTTATGTGAACATATGTTTTAGTTCCTCTTAAGTAAATAAATGCCTAGGAGTAGTAATCCTGAGTCACACAGAAAGTGCGTGTTTAACTTTGTAAGAAACTGCCAAAGTGTTTTCCAAAGTGGATGCACCATTTTACAGTGACATCAACAATGTATAAGAGTTATGCTTCTCCACACTCTACACAGCACTTAACATTATAGGTATTTTCATTTTAATCATTCTAGCAGGTATATAATAGTATTTCACTATGGCTTTAATTTGAATTTTCTTGATGACTAGTGATATTGAACATCTTTTCATGTGTATATATTTTCCTTTTTTTAAAGGTCTGTTCAAATCTTTTGCCCATTTGAAAAATTGGGTCGTCAAAAAAATAAACAAAGAAACAAAAGGGGCTCCTGGTGGCTCAGGATCATGGGATCAAGCCCTGCATCAGGCTCAGCATAGACCCTGCTTAAGATTCTTTCTCCCTCTTTCTCTGCCCTTCCCCTACTCACACACACACACTCTCTGTTAAATAAATAAATAAATAAAGGGTTGTTTGTCTTCTTTTTATTAACTTATATGAATATATTATATATTCTGGATATAACTCCCTTGACAAATACATGTATTGTGAATATATTATTTTGCTTCCCTGGAGTAAGCAAACTACTTAATCATGATATATTGTCCATTTTATATATTGCTGGATTTGATTTGCTAATACAGTGTTAAGTATTTTTGCATATACATTCATAAAGGACGTTTTCTTATAATGTCTTTGTCAGGTTTTAGTATTAGGGGAATGATCACCTCATAAATGACATAAAAATGTTCTCTTTTCTACTTTCTGAAAGAATTTGTATATTACCGATACTATTGCTTCCTAATATGTTTGATAGAATTCACCAGGAAGGCATCTGGGCTGGTGTTCTCTTTGTGTGAAGGTTTTTAATTATGAAAGCAATTTCTTGAATAGATATAAGCTATTGAGATTTTCTATTTATTCTATGTATTTTGTTAATTCATGTCTTCAAAAGAATTTATCTAATTCAAATAGAATGCCAAATTTACATAAACTTGATACTAATATTCTCATATAATCCTTCTGAGGTCTGTAATAATGTCCCTTCTTTCAGTCCTGATGTTGGTAATATATATCTTCTTATTTTTTTCAGTCCAGCTAAAGGTTTATCATTTTTATATTCTTTCCAAAGAACCAAGTTTTGTTTTCATTAATTTTCTCTATTGTCTGTTTTCTATTCATTGACTTTCACAGATTCCTTTATTATTTCCTTCCTTCTACTTATTTTGGGTTTAATTTGCTCTTCTTTACATGCTTTCTAGGATGGAAGCTTACATAATTCAGTTTAAACCTTTATTATTTTCTAATATAACTGTTTAAAGCTGAAATGTTCCATCCAAGCACAGCTTTAAAACATCCCACAAATTTTAATACAGTTTTCTCAGTTTCATTAACTTCAAAACATTTTCAAATTTCCATTGTGATTTTTTTTTCTTTAAACTATTGGTTGATCAGGAAAGTGCTATTTAATTTCTGAATATCTGGTGACTTTCCAAATCTTTTTCTGAGATTTATTTCCAGTTGAATTCTGTTGTAGACAGAAAATACAGTCTGCATAAGTTCAATTCTTTTAAATTTATTGAAAATTGGAATGATCTAGTGGATGTCCCATATATACTTGTAAAGAAGGTACAGGATGGAGTGTTCTATAAATGTCATTTAGCTCAAGTTGTTTGGTATTGTTGCTCAAGTCTTTTATGTCCTTACTAATCTAATTTTTTTTTTTTTTTGCCTAGTTGTTCTATCAACTACTGAGAGAGAGAGTTGAAATATCTAACTATAATTGTGGATTTGTGAATTTCTCTTTCTAATTCTGTCACTTTTGGCCCATATATTTTGAAGCTTTTGTATTATGTGCATAAAATTTTAGAATTGTTGCATCTTCTTAATGAACAGATATTTTTATCCCTAGTTTTATTTTTTTCTCTCAAGTCTACATATTTTTATCCTAACAATTTCTAACTTTTAATGGGAATGTTTATATCATTTATATTTAATGTAATTATTATTATGATTGGGCTTAAATCTACTATCTCTATTTGTTTTCTAAATTATCCTGCATATTTTTCCTCTTCCATTTTCCTTGCCTTCTAGTGGGTTGAACTTCTTTTTAAATCTATTCTAGCTTCACTATTGATTTATTAGCTATATTTCTTTGTTCTTTTTAATCACTGTTCTAGTGTTTACAATATACATCATTTACTTATCACAATCTATCTTCAAGTACAATAGTGTATCTCCACTTCCCTTTCCCTGACTTTGTGCTACTGTTATACATTTTAGTTCTACATACTATAAACACAATGTTATTTTTTGCCTTAAATGTTTAATTCTCCTTAAAAGAACCTAAACAAAGAAGGGAAAGTCTTTTATATTTATTCATATACTCACCATTTCCAGTGCTCTTAATTCCTTTGTGTAGATAAATATCCATCTGGCATCATTTTCTTTTCACCTGAAGAGTTTTTCGTAACATTTAAGATAGTGCAATTTTTCTGGTGATGACTTATTTTAGATTTCTCTCATGTGAAGTCTTTATCTTTTTGAAGAATAATTTTGCTAAAGAATTCAAGGATGACTTCTTTTTCCTTTCAGTACCTTGTATATATCATTCCACTGTCTTCTGGCTTATGTAGCTTCTGATGATAAGTCTGCAGTAATTCTATCTTTGATTCCTAATATGTAAAGTATGTTCCTTCTTCTCAAGCCACTCTTCACATTTTCTTTTTATCACTTGTGATTATGAGGATGTGATTATGATGTGCTTTGGTATGGTTTTTTTTTGTTGTTGTTGTTGTTGTTCTTTTTCTGCTTGAGCTTCATGTTGCTTCTTGGATGTTGGGATTTATAGTTTTCATAAAATTTAGGAAAAAATTCAATCATTACTCCTTCAAATATTTTGCCTGTTCTTCTTCTCCTCCCCTCTGGGACTCCAGAGACATGAATGTCACACTACTTGACATTACCCCAGGGTGGCAGTGTGGAGGTGTACTCCTTGGCTCTCCCATTAAGAAAAAACTTGGCTTTCAGCTGTGAAGAATGCAATTTGCTGACAACCTTCAACTGTTAGTTCCTTTAAAATCTACCTTGGCAAAGCAGTGAATCAGCAATATAGAGGACAAACTTCTGGAGAACAATGAAGCAGAAAATAAGAGGGAGTCTAAGGCAAAAGAGCATGATTTAAGAATTAGAGAAATCAGTGACTCACTAAAAAGGAACAACATCAGAATCATAGGGGTCCCAGAAGATGAAGAGAGAGGAAAAGGGGTAGAAGGGTTATGTGAGCAAATCATAGGGGAAAACTTTCCTAACCTGGGGAAAGACACAGACATCAAAATCCAGGAAGCACAGAGGACTACCATTAGATTCAACAAAAACCGACCATCAACAAGGCATATCATCGTCAACTTCACAAAATACTCAGGCAAGGAAAGAATCATGAAAGCAGCAAGGGAAAAAAAGTCCTTAACCTACAAGGGAAGACAGATCAGGTTTGCAGCAGACCTATCCACAGAAACTTGGCAGGCCAGAAAGGAGTGACAGGATATATTCAATGTGCTGAATTGGAAAAATATGCAGCCAAGAATTCTTTATCCAGCAAGGCTGTCATTCAAAACAGAAGGAGAGATTAAAAGTTTCCCAAACAAAATTAAAGGAGTTCGTGACCACTAAACCAGCCCTGCAAGAAATTTTAAGGGGGACTCTCTGAGGGTAGAAAAGACAAGAAAGAAAGAAAGAAAGAAAGAAAGAAAGAAAGAAAGAAAGAAAGAAGCAACAAAGACTAGAAAGGACCAGAGAATACCACCAGAAACTTCAAATCTACAAGAAACATAATGGCAATAAATTCACATCTTTCAGTACTCACTCTAAACGTCAATGGACTAAATGCTCCAATCAAAAGACATAGGGTAACAGAATGGATAAGAAAACAAGATCCATCTATGTGCTATTTACAAGGGACCCACTTTAGACCTAAAGACACTTCAGATTGAAGTAAGGGGATGGAGAACCATCTATCATGCTAATGGTCAACAAAAGAAAGCCAGAGTAGCCGTACTTATATCAGACAATCTAGACTTTAAAATAAAGACTGTAATAAGAGATGAAGAATGCATTATATCATAATTAAGGTGTCTATCCACCAAGAAGACCTAAAAATTGTAAACATTTATGCTCCAAATGTGGAGGAACCCAAATATATAAATCAATGCATCACAAACATAAAGAAACTCATTGATAATAATACTATAATAGTAGGGGACTTCAACACCCCACTTACAACAATGGACAGATCACCTAAACACAAAATCAACAAAGAAACAATGGCTTTGAATGACACACTGGACCAGATGGACTTAAAAGATCTATTCAGAACATTTCATGCTAAAGCAGCAGAATATACATTCTTCTCCAGTGTACATGGAATGTTCTCCAGAATATATCACATACTGGGATACAAATCAGCCCTCAACAAGTACAAAAAGATTGAGATCATACCATCCATGCATATTGTCAGACCACAACGCTATGAAACTCAAAATCAACCACAAGAAAAAATTTGGAAAGGTAACAGATACTTGGAGACTAAAGAACACCCTGCTAAAGAATGAATGGGTGAACCAAGAAGTTAAAGAGGAAATTTAAAAGTACATGGAAGCCGATGAAAATGATAACACCACAGCCTAAAATCTCTGGGACGTAGCAAAAGCAGTCATAAGAGGGAAGTATATAGCAATTCAGGCCTTCCTAAAGAAGGAAGAAAAATCTCAGATACACAACCTAACCTTACACCTTAAAGAGCTGGAAAAAGAACAGCAAATAAAACCCAAAATCAGCAGAAGACAGGAAATAATAAAGATTAGAGCAAAAATCAATGGCATCAAAACCAAAACCAAAAGACAAAACAAAACAAAACAAAATAAAACCAGTAGAACAGATCAATGAAACCAGAAACTGGTTCTTCGAAAGAATTAACAAGATTGATAAACCACTAGCCAGTCTGGTCAAAAAGAAAAGGAAAGGACCCAAATAAATAAAATCAAGGATGAAAGAGGAGAGATCACAACCAACACAGCAGAAATAAAAACAATAATAAGATAATATTATGAGCAATTATATGCCAATAAAATGTGCAATCTGGAAGAAATGGACAAATTCCTAGAAACATACAAACTACAAAAACTGAAACAGGAAGAAATAGAAAATTTGAACAGACCCATAACCAGTAAAGAAATCAAATTAGTAATCAAAAATCTCCCAAAAAACAAGAGTCCAGGGCCAGATGGCTTTCCAGGAGAATTCTACCAAACATTTAAAGAAGAGTTAACACCTATTCTCTTGAAACTGTACCAAAAAATAGAAATGGAAGAAAAACATCCAAACTCTTTCTATGAAGCCAGCATTACCTTGATACCAAAACCAGACAAAGACCCCACTAAAAAGGAGAACTATAGACCAAATTCCCTGATGAACATGGTTGCAAAAATCCTCAACAAGATATTAGCCAACCGGATCCAATAATACCTTAAAAAATTATTCACAACGACCAAGTGGGATTTATACCTGGGATGCAGGGCTGGTTCAATATCTGCAAAACAATCAATGTGATTCATCACATCAATAAAAGAAAGGACAGAACCACATGATCTTCTCAATAGATGCAGAGAAAGTATTTGACAAAATACAGCATCTTTTCTTGATAAAAACCCTCAAGAAAGTAGGGATAGAAGGATGACACCTCAAGATCATAAAAGGCATATATGAAAGACCCAACCCTAATATCATCCTCAATGGGGAAAAATTGAGAGCTTTTCCCGTAAGGTCAGGAACAAGACAGGGATGTCCACTCTTGCCACTGTTATTCAACAGAGTATTGGAAGTCTTAACCTCTGCAATCAGACAACACAAAGAAATAAAAGGCATCCAAATCAGCCAGGAGGAGGTCAAACTTTCACTCTTCGCAGATGACATGATACTCTATATGGAAAACCCAAAAGATTCCACCAAAAAACTGCTAGAACTGATCCATGAATTCAGCAATGTTGCAGGATATAAAATCACTGCACAGAAATCTGTTGCATTCCTATACACCAACAATGAAGCAACAGAAAGAGAAATCAAGGAATCGATCCCATTTACAACTGCACCAAAACCATAAAATACCTAGGAATAAATCTAACCAAAGAGGTGAAAAATCTATACACTGAAAACTATACAAAGCTTATGAAAGAAATAGAAGAAGACACAAAAAAATGAAAAAAATATTCCATGCTCCTGGATAGGAAGAACAAATATTGTTAAAATGTCAATACTACCGAAAGCAATCTACATCTTCAATGCAAGCCCTATCAAAATAACACCAGCATTCTTCACAGAGCTAGAACAAACAATCCTAAAATTTGTATGGAACCAAGAAAAGACCCCGAATAGCCAAAGCAATCTTGAAAAAGAAAACCAAAGCAGGAGGCATCACAATCCTGGACTTCAAGCTGTGTTACAAAGCTGTAATCATTAAGACAGTATGGTACTGGCACAAAAACAGACACTCAGATCAATGGAACAGAATAGAGAACCCAGAAATGGACCCACAAACATATGGCTAACTAATCTTTGACAAAGCAGGAAAGAAAACCCAATGGAATAAAGACAGTCTCTTCAACAAGTGGTGCTGGAACAACTAACTGGACAGTGACATGGAGAAAAATGAAGCTGGACCACTTTCTTACACCATACACAAAAATAAACTCAAAATGGATGAAAGACTTCAATGTAAGACAGGAAGCCATCAAAATCCTCCAGGAGAAAGCAGGCAACAACCTCTTTGATCTTGGCCACAGCAACTTCTTACTCAACATGTCTCTGGAGGTAAGGGAAACAAAAGCCAAAAATGAACTATTGGGACCTCATCAAAATAAAAAGCCTCTGCACAGCGAAGGAAACAATCAGCAAAACTAAAAGGCAACGACAGAATGGGAGAAGATATTTGCAAACGACATATCAGATAAAGGGTTAGTATCCAAAATCTATACAGAACTTATCAAACTCAACACCCAAAAAACAAATAATCCAGTGAAGAAATAGGCAAAAGACATGAATAGACACTTCTCCAAAGAAGACATCCAGATGGCCAACCGACACATGAAAAAATGCTCAACATCACTCACTCATCATCAGGGAAATACAAAGCAAAACCACAATGAGATACCACCTCATACCAGTCAGAATGGCTAACATTAACAACTCAGGCAACAACAGATGATGGCGAGCGTACGGAGAAAGAGGATCTCTTTTGCACTGCTGGTGGGAATGAAAACTGGTGCAGCCACTCTGGAAAACAGTATGGAGGTTCCTCAAATAACTAAAAATAGAACTACTCTACGACCCAGCAACTGCACTACTAGGTATTTATCCAAAGGATACAGGTATGCTGTTTCGAAGGGACACATGAACCCCAATGTTTATAGCAGCACTACTGACAATAGCCAACGTATGGAAAGAGCCCAAATGACCATCGACGGATGAATGGATAAAGAAGTGGTATATATATATACAATGGAGTATTACACTGCAATCAAAAGGAATGAAATCTTGCCATTTGTAAGATGGATGGAACTAGAGGGTATTATGCTAAGCAAAATTAGTCAGAGAAAGACAAATATCATATTACTTCACTCATATGAGGACTTTAAGACACAAAACAGATGAACATAAGGAAAAGGAAGCAAAAATAATACAAAACCAGGGAGGGAGACAAAACATAAGAGACTCTTAAATATGGAGAACAAACAGAGGGTTACTGGAGGGGTTGTGGGAGAGGGAATGGGCTAAATGGTAAGGGGCATTAAGGAATCTACCCCTGAAATCATTGTCGCACTATAAGTTAACTAACTTGGACGTAAATTAAATAAATTTAATTTAAAAAAATAAAATAAAATCTGCCTTGGGTTTTGAGTCAAGTCGATGCTCTCCCTAGACAGTCTTCAGTCTTGCCATTTCTGCTCAACATGGAACTCCTCTAATAGAAAGTCTTTGACCTAATACATTCATTGAGTTGGCTGACTTTATCAGCAATGCATGGCAGTCTGAGGCTTTCTATACCCAATTCTACTTCCACTCACAAACTTTTTTCTTTCACCAGTGTCTGTACTATGGTTTCAAGGCTTTTTTTACTCAGTCTTGTTCTCTCCCCTTTAATTTTTCCCAGGCATTACTGCTCAGAAACCTCTTGCACTCCAAACTCAGCATCTTCTCCCTAGAAAACCAAACTGACAGAATTAGTATTAGTAATCCAAGAAAGTAGCCAGTAAGATTACTCACCACTAGATTACTCACCACCCAGCTGGCAGTGAGGACCCCATTTTGGGGGTTATTTGAGGCACGGACTATGCCTGGTACAAAGTAGCAACCCAATTGCTAATCTCCTGCAGTGAGAGAGAACAAAAAGCTGAAGACTAAACTCAGGATTTAATAAAGTTCCTGAGCTGCAAAGATAATTTAATTCTAAACCAAGACAGATCTGGTATGCTGGGACTCTGATAGATGGGGTGAGTATATCTGGTGATGAATGGTAGTAAATTCGTTGTTGGTTGTGAATGCCAACAATTATTTGGTTTTCCAGAATCCTCTAAACCTTCAGAGTTTGCAGAGGTACCCCTCTCATTAAGAACTATGACTCTGCCTGTGTAGGAAGGCACTGCAGAGGACTCTTCCCTGTACGACAACAGAAATTTCCTTTAGGATATGCTCCATCTCCTGTCCTGGCTGCTAGACCAATAACTAAAGTCATATTTCAGCCTGAACCAGCTATGGATGTGCTAGGCCTGCTGAGGGAAGAAAAGAAAAAACCCTGAAGGGGATTAAAGAATTAGGCACCACGAACTGGCAGGAGCTGAGGGAGTACCATAGGACTAGATTTTGAGAATTCTTGAGCAAACGAGCCAGAATATAAGACTAGATAAGAAATAATTTATTAACTTAAGGGCACTTCTCAGGATACAGAATTTAACACCCTGGCAAGACCCATAGGAGGTGGTGCAAATTCACTGGGTGGCTCCTGCGAGACTAGAGAAAGTGATTGCCTTTACTGATTGAGGCTAAAATGTCTGAATTGCTATGAAAGATAGTAGAGACAGAAATTAAGACTCAGGGAAGTAAGCATGCCAGAGTAGATGTATGAAGGGCAGAAGACCCACCAGAAAATTATGTTCCAGGAAACAAGTGTGTTCACCAAGGCCATCAGAAATGCACTGGTAAGGGGCGCCTGGGTGGCTCAGTTGATTAAGTGTCTGACTGGCTCAGGTCATGATCCTGTGGTTCATGAATTCGAGCCCCGCGTTGGACTCTGTGCTGACAGCTCAGAGTCTGGAGCCCGTTTTGGATTCTGTGTCTCCCTTGCTCTCTGCCCCTCCTCCACTCACCCTCTGTCTCTCTCTCCTTCAAAAATAAACATAAAAGAGGGGCGCCTGGGTGGCGCAGTCGGTTAAGCGTCCGACTTCAGCCAGGTCACGATCTCGCGGTCCGTGAGTTCGAGCCCCGCGTCGGGCTCTGGGCTGATGGCTCAGAGCCTGGAGCCTGTTTCCGATTCTGTGTCTCCCTCTCTCTCTGCCCCTCCCCCGTTCATGCTCTGTCTCTCTCTGTCCCAAAAATAAATAAACGTTGAAAAAAAAAATTAAAAAAAAAATAAACATAAAAGAAAGAAAAGAAAGAAAAGAAAGAAAAGAAAGAAAGAAAGAAAGAAAGAAAAATGCACTGGTAAGAGGGTAACAAGTATCCCTAAGAAGTTCACTGGTGGTTCCTTCCTAGTTCCATTGTGATTTTTCCCATCAGTGGATTAGGGATGCCCAGTGACAATCACTGTTTAGTGAGTTTCTCAACCACATAGCAGTTCCAGTTCTGGCTTGTGATATCATCCACTGAGTTTTTCTGCTGCCCCACAGGCCAGTTTCTGCTAACTCGCTCTAGCCCACCAGTGCTCACTAGCAAATTTCTCTTAGCCACCTAGTAGGATCCACCTTGACCACACCCTCTAGTGAGTTTCTCTGCCACTCAGTGGGGCAGCTTCCTGTGGACCAGTAAAAGGCTGGCAGCACCTGCCAGTGAGTTTCTATAATGCTCAGCAGATTGTTTACAAAGAGGAGCTCTAGCTGACCAGCACCCTCCAATGAGTTTCACAGCTACTGCCTACAGACCAGCTAAGACCAGCACCATCTTTATTATTGGCCAGCTGAATGTACCTGTGGTAGCTACAACCTCCTCAAAAAGGTCTGAATCTCAGAATAAGGGTTGGGTAGTCCTATTCTAAGTGCTTAGTTTCTTTCTTGTTTATTCTTTCTCACTCTTAAAAATAATAGTAATTTCTACATTTGCCATTTCTATATTCCTTAGCATCCAATTTCCCCTTTCTAATGGTTAACCAACTTTTACTAGTTGATAATTTTAATGGCATTATTGAGATATAATTCACATACTATAAAATTTACCCACTTAAAATTATATGATTCAGTGGGTTTTATACATTCAGACCTGTGCAACCATTACCACAATCTGTTTAGAACACTGTCACATCAAAAAGAAATTCCAGGGGCACCTGGGTGGCACAGTTGGTTTGGCGTCCAACTCTTGATTTCAGCTCAGCTAATGATCACAGGGTCCTGGCATCAAACCCCATGTCAGGCTCTGTGCTGAGGGTAGAGCTTGCTTGGGATTCTCTCTCTCTCTCCCTGCCCCTCTCGCACTTGCTCTAAAAACAAAACAAAACCAAACAGAAAACCAAACCTCTATACCCATAAGCAGACACTCTCCATTCTCCATCAATCCCCAT
This sequence comes from Lynx canadensis, assembly GCF_007474595.2. Taxonomy (NCBI): domain Eukaryota; kingdom Metazoa; phylum Chordata; class Mammalia; order Carnivora; family Felidae; genus Lynx; species Lynx canadensis. Next base: position 32,134,020 of record NC_044313.2, read on the forward strand.
CATAATTCACTTCTAAGCTATTATGTCTCTATAAACTTGCATACTCTTAACATTTCATAGGAATGGAATCATACCATATGCGTGCCCTTTGTGACTGGCTTCTTTCATGTAGCATGTTTTCAAGGTTCATCCATGCTATAGTAGGTACCAGTACTCCATTTCTTTTTATCTCTAAATAATATATAATACAGATATACCATATTTTGTTTTTCATTCATCAGTTGAGTACATTTGAGCTGTTTTCCACTTTTTGGCTGTTATGGATTATACCACTCTAAACACTTACGTACAAGTTTTTGAGTGAATGTTTTCATTTCTTTTGGGTTTATATCTAGAAATGGAATTGCTATGTCATGTGGTAATGATATTTAACAGTTTCAGGAATGCCCAACTATTTTCCAAAGCACCATTTTAAATTCTGACCAACAATGTATGAGAGTTTCAGTTTTACCACATTCTCACCAGTACTTGTTATTGTCTTTTTGATTATTCCCATTTTAAAGAGTGTGAAGTTCTATCTCACTGTGGTTTTGATTTACATTTCCCTAATGACTAAAAAGGTTAAGCATATATTCATGTGGTTATTAGTTATTTGTGTATCTTCTTTGAAGAAATATCTATTCAAATCCTTTGACCATTTTTAAGTGAGTTGTCTTTTTATTGAATCACAATCATTTTAATATATTTTGGGTACATTTCCCATATTAGATATGTGATTTGAAAATATTTTCTTCCATTCTATGAGTTTTCTTTTCACTTTCTTGAGTTCTTTGAAACCCAGTTTTTTCATTTTAATGAATTCCAATTTATCTACTTTGATTGCTGTGTTCTTGGTGTCTTATTTAAGAAACTATAACCTAAGGTCACAGAGATTTACAGCTACGTTTCTAATTATTTTTATAGTTTTATCTCTAACATGTAGTGATCCATTTTGAGTTTATGTATGATACAAGGTAGGTTTACAAATGCATTCTTTTGCACATGGATATCCAGTTGCCCCAGGAACATTTGTTAAAAGACTATTCTTCCCACACTGAAATGCGTTGGCTTTCTTGTCAAAAATCAATTGACCGTAAATATATGGGTTTATTTCTGGACTCTCAATTCTATTTCATTGACCTGTATGGTTATTATGTCAGTACTAAACGGTCTTGATTACAGTAGTTTTGTAGAAGTTTTGAAATGGGAAAATAAGTTTTCCAACTTTATTCTTCTCGTCACAATTGTTTTAGCTATTGGTTATTCTGAATGCCCTGCATTTTCACATGAATTTTAGAATCAGTTTGTCAATTTCTGTAAAGAATGGCAGCTGGAATTCTGACAGGGATTGCATTGAATCTGTGGATCAATTTGGGGAATCTTCCCATCTTAACAATATTAAATCTTCCAATTCATGAACATAGGATGTCTCTACATTTATATAGGTCTTCTTTAATTTCTTTCAACAATGACTTATAGTTTCAGGGTAAAAGTCTTGCAATTCTTTTGCCAAATCTATTTTTATTCCTTTAGATGACACTATAAATGGGATCTTTTTTCCTCAGTTTCGCTTAGGATTGTTCATTGCTAACATATGGAAGTAGAATTGATTCTTCTATAGATCTTGTATTCTGCACCCTTGCTTAGCTCATGAATTGATTACAAAAATTTTAGTGGATTCCTTAGGATTTCTCACATACAAGATCATGTCATTTAAAATTACAGATATTTTTAATATCTTCCTCTCCTATCTGGATGTTTTTTCTTTCATTTGCCTAATTGCCCTGACTAGAACAACCAGTATTATGTGTAATAGAAACTGCAAGAGTGCACATCTTTTCTTCTTCCTGATCTTAAGGGGAAAGTTTTCAGTCTTTCACCTTTAAATGTGACGTTAGCAGTGGCCTTGAAGATACAAGTCCCATTCCTGGCAATAGACAGAACAGAACAGATGTCAGTCACAAAGAATTGTAATCATTTGTTTCGGCTAGTCTGGTGGCTTCCTGGAAGACTGGTTCTGTCTGACTTGAAGCTTGCCTGGAGCTAAAGCCGCTACCTAGGGGCAAAGTTGAAACATTAACAGGCCAATGTTTTGGTTACTGCTGCCTGAGGTGATAGATAACATTTGAGGCAATCAACAGACTGATCAAAAAAGCTAGGGAGGACAGCTGGGAAATGAGATGTCCTTAAGGGCTTCGTAAAGTTACCACATATTCCTAGGAATCTAGAAGACAAACATGCATGGTCAGGGCTGTGTGTGTGCTAACCAAAGCCCTGAGAAGCCCCAAAACTGTCATCTCTGACTAACCTGGAGGCTCTATCAAAGTAGTGGAGGCTAAGGCAGAGTTGAAAACTGTCTGGCTGAGTGTTGGAGATGCACCACAAAAACACAGTCCCTGGCAAACATTCTGGGTGCTTTTCCATTCTGTGTGTTTAAGGAAATCTCTGTCCAATCGTTAGCTGACCATTAAGCTAACATAACAGATACTTCAGTGGCCACACATGACAAAGAATACAGACTTTACAAAATTAGTTCAGAAAAGTTACTAGATAAACAACTACAACAAGCAGCAATAAAAACAAACCCTGGGACGGAGGAGGGGATGGACAATCTGATTTTCAGAGTTGCCACATTATAATATTTTAAGTGTTCTGTTTTCAAAAAAAAGTACAAGGTTATGCAAAGAAAAAAATATGGCCCATACACAGGGGAAAAAGCAATCAACAGAAATCCTGAGAAAGCCCAGGCATTGGATTTTCTAAGCAAAGACTTTAATGAAACCATGTTTAAAGAACAAAAGGAAAGTAAATATGTTTCAACCAAATAGAGAGTATGAATAGACAGAAGTTGTGAAACGAACTTTTTTTTTTTTTTAAATTTTTTTTTTTTCAACGTTTATTTATTTTTGGGACAGAGAGAGACAGAGCATGAACGGGGGAGGGGCAGAGAGAGAGGGAGACACAGAACCGGAAACAGGCTCCAGGCTCTGAGCCATCAGCCCAGAGCCCGACGCGGGGCTCGAACTCACGGACCGCAAGATCGTGACCTGGCTGAAGTCGGATGCCTAACCGACTGCGCCACCCAGGCGCCCCATGAAACGAACTTTTAATTCTAGAACTTTTCCATTGTAGAGTTGAAAAGTATAACTGAAATGAAAATGTCACTTGAGGGGCTCAGCAACAAATTTAGGCAGGCAGAAGACAGAATCTATAAACTTAAAGATAAATCAGTTGACACTGTCCAGTTTGAAGAACAGAAAAAAAAAAGAAGAAAAATGAAAGCCTAAGAAACGGAGTCAACAAGCATGATGCATATACATAATGTGAGTCTCAGGAGGAGAGAAGAAAAAGAAAGCATCGAAAAGAATATTTGAAGAAAACTCCCCAAATCTGTTGAAAAATATTGATCTACAAATCCATGAAGCTCCAGGGACTCCAAGTTCTCAAAGATATGTATACCCAGACATACTATAATCAAACTACTTTAAAAAAAACAAGGGAGAATCTTGAAAGCAGCAAGAGAGAAGTGACTCATCACATATAAGGTCCTCAATAAGATTAACAGCTGACTTCTCTAAAGAAACCATGGAGGCCAGAAGCAGTAAAATGACATAGTCAAGGTGCTGAATGGAAAAAGACTGTAAACCAGTTCCATGGTCAGCAAAACTATCCTTCAAAAGGCAAGCAAAAAATTAAGACATTCCCAAATAAACATTACTAGCAGACGTGTCCTACACAAAAATACCAAAGGGAGTCCTTCAGGCTGAAAGGACACCAGATAGTAATTCAAATCCATACAAAGACATGCAGAACTGATCATGGTAATTATAAAAGACAGCAAATGCATTTTTTAACTTTTTTCCTCTCAATTTAGAAGTAAAATGCATACAGCAATAATTGATGGGCACCGAACTTATAAAGATATAATTTGTGACAATAATAGCATGAGGGGAGGAATGATGTATAACAAAGTTTTTATTACTGAAATTGATACCAGCCAAACTAGATGAAATAGATCAGCTCATAACCTCTTCTAATAAAAATTCTATACATTTTAAAGTTCCTGATTTCTTTTTGTTTGTTTAAGAATATTTAAGAAGACTGCCTAAACAAAGTTCACGGTATTTACTTCCATGAGTTTTCTAGTTTTTGCTTTCATTTTGGTTTATGATTTAACTTTTGTGTATGTAGTATGAGGAGGACTGTTTTTCTTCATTCTTTTTTCCATCTGTGCTTCAGATTTCATAATCTCTCCCCATCTATCTTCAGATTTGTGCATTCTTCTGACAGCTCAAATCTGTTGAGCCCCGCTAGGAAAAGTCTCACTTTGGCTATTGAACTTCTCAACTTCAGAATTTTCTTTGAGTTTTTATTTTCTATCTTTTTATTTCCATTTTCTATTTGATGAGTCACTGTCAGCATTTCTTTTAGTTCTTTAAACTTGGTTTCCTTTAGGTCTTTGAACATATTTATAATTGCTGCTTAACACTTACACTACATCTGGTATCCCTCAAAGGAAGTTTCTATTGATTGCTTTTTCCCATGTCACACTTTCCTGCTTCTTTGAATGTCTCATAATGTTGTGTTGAAAATAGGACATTTTAGGTAACATATTGTAGGTTCTCTGCATAGTAGTTCTCCTCCTCACTCCCGGCTTAGTTTTGTTTAGTGACTTGGCTGGACTAATTCATGAAGTTTATATCCCTTCACAGTGTGCAGCCTCTGATGTTACTGCCCAACTTGTTTCTCTCTCATTTTTATCTTTAAGCCTGACTTCCTACGGGTTGCTTCTGAGTCAGCATCATTTTATAACCAGCCACTAATTAATGAGGTTATGCTTAAGCCCCCTGAATTAGGGAGATTTACCCCCATCACCACTGGATCCGTGTGGGGCTTGGAGTCTGCTTTGACTGTCTAGGGAGTTGACAAGTTTTGCCCTACATTCTGTCATCTGGACTTGTAGCCCAGATGTTCCCTGTCTGGTCGCTTCTATGTGGTGCAGGCTTGAACATAAACACATTATTTCTGATCACAAGGGATGTCTGTAGTTTTATCCATTCTCTTTGTCTCTCTCCCTGATCTTGTCTTTACGCTTTCTGGCTGGTGTTTATTGGTATTACCTGCAATGGTTAGCCTCCATTTATTGCTAGCTGCTTGTTCTATTGTTTTAAATTTTTTATATGATTTGTTTTACATTAGCAGTTTATACCTGCTCTGCTCCAGTCTGTTCCAGGTAAAGTTAGGCCCCTGGTAATGTCAAGTGTGTTGTCAAGTCTTTGAAGCTCACTCAAACCCTCCCCTGAACAGAACCCCTGTGCCTTTGTGCTATGGAGCATGTTGGGGTGGGGGTGGGGGTGGGGCAGAGTATGGGAAACTGGCTCTTTGTTCAACGTCTCCTAGTTCTTCCCTGCAAAGTAGCTGTGCCAGGAGCTAGAGAAGGACATGGGTGACAATCGTCTATCACCTCTCAGTATGGACCTTCTATAGCCCAGAACCAGGGAGGATGGAATTTGCTAATGTTCATCAGGGGCTGAGTGTGCACAGAATAATAGCTCTTCTGCCCCCCAGAAAGCTAGAAGAGATAGAAGCTGCCGTTTAGATGCCCAGCCCACCAGAGCAGATCTCTTGCAACACAGCTGTGTGCAAAAGGGGGACTTGCACCTAAGAGCGGCTCCTGCCCTGATTCTCCTTACGCTGCAGGATTTGAGGGTGGTACAGTGGGCCCCACCAACTGCCACCTCCCACTTGATATGAGCCTTCTGTGGGACACCTGTGTGGAAAATGGGATCTACCAAACAGCGGTATATTTCATCTTATACCCAGAGACATTGTGTATCTCCCAGTTAGGTTTTGTGGATTTTCCTTAGGCAGCTTCACACAACTTTTAAATTTATTATTTTGTGGCTCTTACTATAAATGGGTCTTCTTTTATTTTTTCACAATTGATTACTATTAAGTGTTCAGAAAAGCTAATTTTCAGTGTACTCCTTTGGATTTTCAAAATATTGAAATGAAGTTATTTGTAAATAGTATTTTGGTCTCCAAGTTTTTCATTTTGCTTTCCTGTCTTTTTACATTAGCAGTAACTTATGAAGTAATTGATGATAACCGGCACCTTAACTGAAAGAAGCAGTTTCAGTCACAAACTGAACATTACCTTCACTTTTGGTTAAAGGACTCTGAAGTATTAAGGAAGAATTCTAAAAAAGCAAAAATGACTTTACTAGGAATGAGCATTTTTATGTTAAGTACATTCTTGGCATTGACTAAAAATCATGATATTTGAAATTGATGTACATATTAACATTCTTCCTACACTATTTACTCAAACGTTTACAATGTCACAATAATGATATGTACTTTTCAAAGAAAGAAGATTGTTACGTTGGGGGCACTTACTAACAGCAGCTCAAAAGACGGAACTAAAAACAAATAATTCAAAGAAGACTTGGTCAAACACCTCTTCCAAGATATTGGCTACTTCTCAACTGTACAATTAAGAACATACTGAAACCAATGAACACTAAAGTCAACCATGCTGATCCTATTTCAACTCTGCATTATAGGGAAATTTTTCTGCTAATTCTTAACTAGCTAATTAGCAGAACTAGCTAATTCTTTCTACATTCTTAACTAACAACAAATAATGCCCTGAAAATTCCCCCAGCAAGTTTCAACCAGATAAGATCCCGAATGGAGTCAAGGCACTTTGCTGAAAATAAGAATGCTAGCAAATTGCTGAAGTAAGGAACAGAGCCAATACCCCAACAGAAATGGTTCATATCCCAAGCTAAAAAAGCAGATGTCAATGGTGGGGGGGGGGGGGGGGGGGGCGGGGAAGACAATGGAAAAAAGATCAGTAAATTAGCTATATGGAATTAATATTGTTTTCACCTCACCTCCATTCTCCCCCCACCCAAGAACTCATTACTTTTCTTAACAGCTATTTCAAATCACTTAAAGAACTAGTATTTCTCACCTAACCTGAACATAAATTCTCACAACTGTTTGATCTCATTTTTAAACCCTCCATAAGTTACATGACCCTTTGCACACAGATGGCCCATCCATTTCAACCACTAATCCTTTTCATTATTTACATTCCCTTCACTTTTAAACACATCTATGTTGGTAACTTTATATGCATACTTTAGTTTTTATACTTTGTAACTTTTATACAGCTGGTGTACATCACAAAAAAACTGCACCAAATTTGTTACTAACTTTAAAAATCCCACTCTAAGGGCAGACCTTTGAGAGAACTAAAACAAGGGTTAGTGAATGGTTTGGTAGGCCAAATTCAGCTCATGGCTCATTTAGGAAGTTATGACAGAGACTAAATGGCCTACAAAGCCTAAATTATTTACTAGCTTAACTTACCCTTTACTTATAAACTTTGCTGACCCCTTAACAAAACCACAATTTTTCATTAAAAAAAAAATATGTGTTATATATATATATATATATATATATATATATATGTATATATATCACATTTATATATAGGTATATACATATATATATCACATATATATATATCACATTTCAATACACTGAGTGCTTAGTAAGATGAAAGGTAAACTCTTTGAAAGTTAAACTATTTTTTCAATCGAATGCAAATAGGTCCATTTCCTTGGAGATGGACAACTAGGGAAAAATGAAACAAATTCCTGACCAAGAAGTTGGATTGCAAAAATAAAACCCTTCCAGTGTAGTCACAACCTCAAATTAGTGGCTATTCCTATTTTAGAGAACAATCTTTAGTTCAGTTTCAGCTAGGAGAAAAGAAAGGATGGTGGGTTTTGATTTTGGATTTTCCACTCCACAAGAGAGAGGTTCCAAGGAAGTTTGCCTTCTTCAGAATAACCTAACAAATCAGAAAAGGGGCTAACTAGAGTATCTGGGGCATGAAGCTTTTTAAAATGGCTTTTAAAACTTTAAGGCAAAAAGTATGCATCACAACATTAGATTTTTACCAGCATGGCTATTCTGAAATGTGTTTTTATAATCCTGCAAACATTGGCATGATAGTTGCTGCTCTCTCTTCTCTATTCATGGAAGGCAATGAGTTATAATACATCTACCCAGAACAGCAGAGCATTTCAATTCTATTGCTGTTAGGGTACTAAAGAGCATAAGCCTCTCTATGATTTTCCTCATCAGCATAACTATAGTAACTTTATGGTGTTAAGTGTTTGTTCTCAAACAAAGTTCCATCTATGATTTTGGGGGGGCAAATCCACACTTTATTTGACACAGTTCCCTAGCATAAAAGGAAACAAACTTTTTTGAAATAGAAGTATTTCCCTTTAGAATAAAATTCCCATTTGACTTCAGTACAGTAAAAAAAATTACTGTGTAAACACAAACTTAAGATAAATTTAATTGAAGAAAATTTTCATTACAGAAATTAACAATGCTTATCATTCTTTAAACACCATATACGTTATTAATATATACTGTATATTTCCAATCAACTCCATTCTTAGGCTCAATTTAAGAAACACAATTATAACAGGTTTTATACAAAAAATACTTCACTAGGAAAGTAGACAAACTGCACAAAAAAAGTACATGTATAATGTGCATAGCAAGATAGCTTGAAGCATCTATGTATGGCTTTCTTTAAAATAAAACTTTTGGGGGAATGGGCCCATTTGGGACCTACTGTTACAGTTGACATATGTAAACTGTTTCACATCTTTTAGGCACTTGCTAACAATAGTGTTCAATCCCTGAAAAATGAATTTACCCAAAAAAAAAAAAAATTCTACATCTAAAATAAAAACCAAGAAAAGGACATGGGTAAAGTCTTACATATTCCTTTTAAATTAAACAACCAGTTTTATTAGTGCATGCACAGAACTAAACTGAAGGAAAATAAACTTTTTATGTCAAAAATTTTCTGTGCAAAATTTACATAACAAACTGAAAGGTACAAAAATATGTACAGGTTTAAATTCTTTCTTATATACAGAAAAGAAGCCCTGAAGTTTTCAGTCAATGAAAATGTTGTAACACTTGTAGTAACAATATAACAAAAATTATACAGTAATTTGTAATACAAGGACTCCGTTATCCAATGATCCAACAAAATTTGATCCAAACTTACACGGTGAAGTTTCAGTCAATGATTCTGTCGTTGTCATGAAAATATCCATTTTAAAACCCTACCTGCTAGGTATGTCCCCTAGGAATCTGTCCTGAAATTTTATGCACTGTCACTGAATCCACTATTAATGCTTCTTTATTTCAACTGCCAACAAACAGTAAAGAATCTGCTTTGGGCTGTCAATCATACTGAAAAGGTGCTAACAAAAATGGTTTGTCCCAGAGAGTACATGTTTAGACACCTAACAGTAATTAAACAGCAAAAATCTGATTTGCTTTGCTAATCTTGTTTCAAAATATGGTTTCTGGAGAATAATTTTTTATTTTCAAGAAAAGCCATTCCCTTGGAAGTGCGTCTATGGTCCACTTTTTAAATGCATGGCAACCAAGTAAAAAATGGGCCATTTGGTTTAAGAGGGACAAACAATTTAAATCAAATAAGCATAGTTCTGTGCAAGAGAATCACTGGAGATTATCATCAAATTCAGAAAAATGTTCAAGTTCCTTCACTAGACTTCAAACTAGACCCAGAGAGTTTAATTCTTCTTTTGAGGCTTCTCATCTACTACAGTGCTTGACACAGCCATTTAGAAAAAGAAAATCACCTTGGGAGGGTATTCCAATCCTTGATGTGGGACACAGCGTAAGAGAAAAAAGATGTACTTGTCAAAAACTCTCTTCAAGCATCAAGAGGTATAACTGTACTTAGTTACTCTAAGGAACCTAATACCCTTCAAAACAGCTCTATCAAGCAGATGTAAAGTTAAATTCTTTACTCAAGCTCTCTTAGTGTATCTTCACAAATGATGAGGAACTCCTTCAGCTCCATGGTGAAAGAGCTCTCTCCATCTTCAGAGGAGCTACACTTATCAGATTCCTAAGGCTGGTGGAAGAAGAGAGGGAATGCAGTTGTCAGCCGTTACCCTCTACTAAGAGTCCCTAAATAACTAAACTGGGAAAACTGTTTTATCAAAATTTTCTTTAGCCCTAACTTCCCAACAACACACTTAAAAAAAACTAAATCAAGGTACATCTGTGCTGTGATTAGTTTCTTTCAAAGCTTATGTGTCCAGTGACAGCATTTGCAACTATCACACATAAAACTTTTCTAGTCTCCCATGGAAATACAGCCTACTTTCCGATGTTCAATTTTAGGTATATACTGAAGTAGACAATTACCTTAAGGTAATTCAACCCACTGTTTTCTTCTAAGACCCTTTTACTTCTCTGTTCCTTGGTAACTACAGTAAATTATTCTAATATATTCCAATCACGAGTAGCTTCCATTAAATGTCTCTGCCCATGACCAGCCCAAGCATCCTGATTGTCAAATACTCTACCACAAAACCAACAGTTAAATTTAGCTTTTGGAACATTTTCAGAGGTAGTTTTCACGATCTGATAATTGTTTTTGCTCATCTTTTTGAGTGTTAATTTTAGCACAAATCTTTCTTTCACAGAACTAACAGGTTTAAATGTTTTATGCCTCTTGGAAAAATCATCATAAATTGTTTGTGAAGCATTACCACAAACCGGTTTCAGTAAAGCATCGATAGTTCTTTTTGACAATGAAACCTTAAGTACACGTCCATTAAATTTAGCAATAGTTTTCATTACACTTACTACTTCTGGGGCATCTGCATCAGGATGATTCAAAACTACAACTGGCTGGTTTCTCCTAGGACATTTCACAAGCTGTGTGGAACTAAATGGGAAAAGCCGCAAAGTTCTGACTGCATCTTTTGAAAGCCTCGGTCTGCTAAATCCAAACGATTCACGGACAGCTTCAGGTTTTGCCTTTTCTTTACACTTTCTATGTAATGTTGCCTTTTTTCTTGGAGGTTCTTGGTAACTCTCCCTACACTTTCGTTTACAGTTCCTGTTTCTAGGTACAAAGGCAGTTTCAGAATCTTTACTTCTTACATGAGTTTTTATTCTTGGAAAATTTTTTTTGGAAGTCTTTTTTCTATCGAAGCTTCTCTCAATTGTACAATTTGTTTTACACCTTAACACCCTGGTATCTGAACGGTCAGTGAAACACACTGGTTCCTCAGAAGATTCTGGGCATGTCGCAGTAGAAGTTATCACAATTTCATTTGCTGGCATCATATCATCTAGTAAGAAGGGTAAGGCATCTCTAGAAGATTCTGGCTCTCTCTGCTCTCCTCCTGTAGTCTGATTAGATGGTACTTTGTCTTTCTGCAATGAGGATGCAGAGTTGTTTACAGACAGATTGTTAGCAGCAGTCACATTTAAAACAGGGTTAAAAATTTTCAGCAATATTTTTTGTGGTGTTCCTTCAGGTTTCTTTGGCTGTATGTTTTGATAATACGTACTATTTTGGACTAATTTAGGCTTAAGCAGCTCAGTCTTATTTGGCATCACACACTTTAAAAAAACAGCTTGTTTGCCATCAGGCAAGAGGGTATAAAGAGGTGGTTTGGGAAAAATCTCATTCTGCTGTTTTACTGATTCCAAAATATTCAACTTGGTGCCCTGGTGCTCAGAAGCTACATTAGGAGTAGGAACAGCTTTCACTGAAGAACTTGCTGACGTTTTAATAATGTACGGGCCTTTTAACGGCAGAGTATTTTCGGAACTACTTTTCATGCTCAAGCAACTGCCAATGCTGGAACATAGTGCAGGTGTCAGACAATTACTGTTTGGTTCCACCTTTAAAAAAGGTGTTCTGCAAGGCTCCTTAGCTGTAGTTCCACAAGCTTGAGCACTCTCAGTTTTGACAGTGGAAACACCTTCAAGTTTCCCATGATTAAATGTTAAAATCATCCCGGGTTTCTTGTTTAAAAGAAGAGAAGCAGGTACACCTTGTGTGTTAACCAATGGAAGTGGTCTTCCTGAAACAACATGTAATCCAGGCTTGTTAGCAATGTGCAGTGGTACAAAAAAGCCTTTTGGAGTCTGAACAAATATAGCTTTTTTTGGTTCTGAATTTAGAAGTGGACTCTGCCTATATAAAGAACCTAAATTTTGTGTAGTGGCTCGCAGTTTATCTTTTACGAGCTGCTGTGTTATTATTGCATCTGACTGAGTCTTAAGTAATGTGCCAATACCTGAAATTCTAGGTGCCTTTTCTGAATCTCTCACATCTTGTGATATTGACAGATTTTGTTTTTCTTTTCCACTACACTTTAAATTCAGATCATTTATAGGCACATTAATCCCTATACCACCAGATGGAATTGGGAAGACACCTTGTACTTTGAAGTCTTTTGAAGATTCAACTATTTTGCCTTCTCCCTCAGGTTTCTGAAAGGACTGGTCACAATGAAGTGGCAGGCCTTTATCTGGAGTCTTACTAGAGTCCTGTTTTACATCAGATTTTGTTTTTAACCCATCCTGAAGTAACTGGTTTACTTCAGGGGGCAAAAATTCTGATGCCTGTTGGCTGTGGAGAGAGAAAACAGATGTGATTCTAGGCATCATAGGTGACTCAACATTAGAAATGTCATCCCACTTAGATTTTTCAGTCACATTCTCTAAATTTTGATTTTCATTAGTGTAGAAGTTCTGTCCGTCAATGTTTTGTCCTTTTTCTAACACACATTGTTCTTCAATTTCAGCTTGCATTTTTAAAGTTCCATCTTTAGTATTTAACAGGCTAAGAGATGCTAACATGCTATCTGGATTTGAGCTCTCCTTTCGCACCAAAGATAAAACCGATTCACTTATTGGTTGTTGAACAACTGTTTTGCTTGATGAGGGTTCTTTTTCAGACACCGCTGTTCCTGAAAACCTACGACGTTTATTAGAATTATTTACTTTTGAGTAATTATGAAAGGGTAATGATCCGTGGTTGGAAGATTCAACAGGTAACTCAGAGCTGACATAATTAATGCAATAGTTATGCATATCTCCGCTGTTGTATGCATTTTGTTTGGTAGCAGAGTTGACTTTATCTGGACTTCTAATGGCAGCACCTGGTATCTCAGGGTGACTCTGAGGAATGTAACTTCCCCATAAGTCAATATTATCTTTTGTTTCAACTTTTGTGGCCAAATTCACTGATGCTGTAACCAATCCTGATGCTGACAAAGACGACACGCTTTTTTCATCATCCACTGTTTGAAGCATATTACCCGTTTGAGATAGCAAAGCCATTTCTTTTTCTGATAGGACTTTCCCTGAAAGTAGAGGAGATGAGCACGAAAATGGAGTAGTTGCTTTCATGTAAACGGTGTCACTTAACTCAGTTGTTACTCCTGCTAAAAATCCAGTAGTGTCCAGTGTCTGGGGCTGCAAATTGCCAGTACCATCCTTTGCAGCACCTGGCTGTGAGCCTGGTGAATATAAATTCTGTTTACTGGTAGGCAACAATTTTATTACAATATGTTGTTTTCCATCCACCATCTTAAAACCCATAAAATCAGCACTGTAGTTAGCAGGAATTGTTATTCTATTATTTTTCACCATCAACACTGTAGGTCCTTGTACAGCAGTCTTCAAGAAACCTAGAGTCGAATGTGATCCCTCTTCAGCTCTATTATATTGCCCAGTGGACAGAAGAGTTGGCTTTTCTGACCCTAACTCAGCAGGTTTATCGTTATTCTCACAGTGTGGTCTTTCGTCCTTTTCTTCATTTAAATGTTCTTGAACAAGATGGCTCTGGTCTTCAGATTTAGCCTGTGTTTTGTTCAGTTTTTTTAGCACTTGAGTGTTTTTTTCTATACTTCGGTCGCTTCCATTGTTGATCTTCTTGCGTTTCCAGAATGTCTTCCTTGATGCATCTATTCTGTATCTTTTCAGTATCAGCTTAAGTCCTGAAGTCTTTGTCATCCTTTTTTCATATTTGTCTTTTTCCAGTTTCTCTTTCGCATATAAGTGTTCTTTGTGCAAAGTTATAACATGTCTTACGAGGTGCTCTCTCTTAGTGGCACCATAGCTACAATATTGACAAGTGAAGGGAAATGTACCAGAATGAATGTGAAGGTGCTTCTGAAGCTCTCCTTTGGTAAAACATATATGATGGCATTTACCACATTTATAATGGATTTCATTATGTCTATGAATGTGCTGAACAAATGTGCCAACATCCTGGGTGGAGAATTTGCACTTTTCACATTGAAAATTACCATTTACACAATGTGTGGATGTAAAATGCTTTGTCAAGTCTAATAAAGTATACACATTCTCATTGTTACAAATGTCACATTTTACTAAAGTGCTTCTGTGTGTCCGTCTGTGTTGTTTAAATATCTGGAAGTCATTTGCTGAAAAACTGCACATTTCACAAGGATATGAAGGTAATTCACCACGGTGCCACATCTGAAAGTGTTTCTGTAAATCATTTGGGCTATATCGAGTGCTATCTCGGCATTTTAAACAGTTGAAATTGAGTATTTTTGCCGACATTTTTAAACCCTCTTCTTCAACTCTCTCAGACTTCTGGAGCAGCATACACTCCTCTACACAGCTTACAGTCTTTATACTGATAGATTTTCTTGCAGTCTGTGGTTGACGCTGAAATAACTTTCTGTATTTGTCAACTTCATGTTTCAAAAAGACTTCATTTGGAATATTTATCTTCGGCAAATCGATTTTCACATTTTTTAGTTCATAATGAAAACGACTTTCTGAAATTTTTGGCCTAAGCACTGATCTAATAGTATCAACTATCTCATTTTTCACATCATAATCTTTTTTTAAAATAGTTTGTTTTTCATCAAAAAATAACTGTTTCTGTTCAGATGGCATGATTTAACAAAAAAACCCAATTTCTTTTTTCTCTAAAAACTGAAGTTACTTGTAACTTAAACAGGAAACAATACTGTTGCAAGACATCTTCAAAATACGAGGATTTTTCCCACATTAACTCACCTGAAATCAAACAAAGAATTGAATTTTCATCACGTAAGCATCAGTAATTTTCATGAATTTTAAAGTTCATTTTGATACAAAATGCCAATGTTGATCAAACACATAAAAAGAGATAGAAAAGACTGTGGAGTACTTCAAGGACAGCTTACCAAGAGGTAAGAGTTGGAAGCAGAGATGGCGCTAATCAGGAAGTCAGCAGCTACAAGCTCTACCTGCAGCCACTCTCTGGGACACCAGGCAGGCTTCGACTTCTCTGCACCTCGGTTCTGTCATCTAAAGAAAACCACAAGTGGATAAGCACCCTTAAGCTCTAAGATTGCTATATGAAATTGATATTACAATCTTTAAACAGGATTTGAAAAATCTTAATGAGAGCCATAAAAATTTCAGTTCCAATTACACACATGTACTAGTAACTTTCTCCCTTCCTTAGCTGACCCTATAGCTATTACCCTCTGAGAAATTCAACAGACTTCCCTCCAGATTTTCTACTTCCTTAGTGCCTCAGGGATAACTTATGTTTAAAATAAGTTTCACTTATCCAACAACAACAAAAAGATATTATGTGCTCTTTCAAGTTATCACTACTAAATGGTGTAAAAAAAAAGAGAGAGAGAGAGAGAGAGAGAAAAAAATGAGAAGGAATAACACATTTTGCTGGGGTACGATTAAGTCCACCTACTACCTTTTTGGTTCCTGACCATCTTGGCTCTTTGTCCCTAGAACCCAGGTACATGGCAGCAAGGAAAGCCCCTGGCATAGGAGAAGGCACCCATTACTACCTGCCTCCATTAATTCCAACACTTACTGGTTTGTGTTACTCTAGACAAGTCTCAATCTCTGTCTTCGTTTCTTCATCTATAAAGTGAAAAAGAAAAATTAGCACTTCCCCTTTCACAGGGTTGTTGTAAAGATTAAATAAGAAAATATATGTAACGGTATCCTGTAAAGTGCTATATAAATTGTAGCTATCACTACTGTGATGACCACGGAATGACACATTATGAGTCAAACTGCAAAGGAATAAAAAATAGTAAAATAGTAAGATGTGATAATACATCGGTGAGATTGAAATCTGAATACTGAAGGTTCCGCAGAATAGCAAAATGTGTACTGGAAAAATTGTCTTCTCTTACTTTTGTGATCTTAAATATATATTGTGAGTAACAGAAAACTAGATAAACTAAAGAAAATAAAGTGTAAATCACATTGAGCTTCACCCATAATGTCTATTCAAAGGTCTCAGGTTTAAATTTCAATTAATCTAGGGGCACCTGGCTGATTTAGTTGGAAGAGCATGCAACTCTTGATCTCGAAGTTGTGAGTTCAAGCCTCACACTGGGCAGAGAGATCAAATAAATAAAAACTTTAAAAATGTTTTCAATTAATCTAAGTAACAAGAAACATTACTATTTCAGAAGTCCTTTATTAAGAAACCATAGATAAAAGTTACATCACATTACATATTAAGAGACTCTTAATATTTCTCACACTTAGTAATTTTGGTTGGGTCTAAAAAACACATTCTTTAGTAGTCTCAAATATATAAATACTAAACTGATAATTCATTAGTAGGGTACCAGTCTACTGAATTTTTTTTTAATAGTGAAAAATCAGAATTTCACTATTCAGTGCTACACACCATCCTCTGACTCATATCATTTCCTCAGAGTTAATCTGCCGTGGGTGGTAGGACACTCGGGAACTGCACAAAATACGGAACGCTTCACGAATCTGCGTGTCATCCTTGCGCAGGGGCCATGCTGATCTTCTCTGTATTGTTCTAACTTTAGTATAAGTGCTGCCAAAGCACACACTGGTTTCCTAAATGTTTTTACAGACTGTGTCTAACTCAGTAAATTATTAAAATTTTTACTAAAAATTTACTATATTATTTAAAGCTAAATGTAAAAACTTTTCCTTCGAAAGTAAGAAAAACTAACAAATGGCCAGAAGAAAGTTCACGACACCTGGTGGATACTCCACACCAACTGAGAAGATTCCCTGCAGACTGTCACATTCTCAACGGTGACCAGCATCATAATCACCTATGGAGTTTTCCCCATACCAGAATCTAAGGGTGAGATTCAAACATGTGAAACTTTTAAGAACACCTATAATGGTTCTTCCCCATTTGCCTAAATATCATATTATGGTCACTCTGGACCATCCATACTCAAGCCTTTCTATTATACATGTAATCAAGAGGAGACTATATCGTGGGTTTTATTATAAAAGGCAAATTGTTTCTTGCGGTAACAGTACATGTGTCCAAAAATATATAGGTAATGCTAAAAATAGATTGATAGGATTTCTAAATATCATCAATTCCA
The DNA here is from genome assembly GCF_007474595.2 of Lynx canadensis. Lineage (NCBI taxonomy): Eukaryota > Metazoa > Chordata > Mammalia > Carnivora > Felidae > Lynx > Lynx canadensis. The sequence continues at coordinate 32,151,278 of NC_044313.2, forward strand.
TTTCAAAATATCTGTACAATTTAAAATTTTTCTTATAACATAACACATACCCCAGAGTCTGGCAACCAGTTTAAAAATAGGATTTTAAACAAGTCAACCAACCAAAACTTACTAATAAATAACAACTGTGATTGTGAGGCATTTTGCTGGGTGCTATGGAAAGAGTCAAAAACATGGTCTCTACCCTACTGCAGCTTACAGTCTAAAGGAAGAGGCAGGACATATATATGAATACATTGCTTGTTCAGAGTTGACATTTCAGCAACCTCACCGTTCCAGGACACAAAGAATAGAAAATAATTAAGTGGGATACATGGCAGCCAAAACAGAGTTCACAAATTCCATCCATTAAAGTGCACGTCCTTTCCTCATAGGCAAAACAATTAATAAAAGGGACCACCTTATTAAGAAATCCACTTAGCTTTTACTTAAGTTTAGTAACTGCTAAGTAATCAATACTGAGTATCAATATTTTTTTATATTTAATGTATGGCATGTACAATACAGCATTGGGGGGGGTTGTGTATTTTAGGTAGTTTGGGGTTTTTCACCCTCAAATTTGAAATGGGGAAAATCTATTTGTCTTCAACTATGTTCAACCTAAGTATGCGGAAGCAATCAAAGACGACACCTGGTAGCAAATTACAATATGGTTACCACCTATGGGCAAAAAAATGTATTGTGTTGTGAACACATCAGAAAACATAAAAAAAAGAATGAGGAATTATAATCTTCCAACCTACTAGCTAATGCTCTTTTCACTACAGTTCAATCTTTACCTTACCAAAAAGATTACTGATTTTAAATCTGCCACTGAAACTACTGTCCTCTCTCTACATATTACTACCTCATAAGACTTAACCAACATCTCATCAAGCCTTGAAATAATACTATTTGCATAAAGTATGCCTGGCCCTTTCAAGTAACCTGGAGAGTTTCCTGCATCAAGGTGGCAACTTAAGCCGTTTGATTTCCTTCTTCCAACTGCCCACTGAAACACAAACCAAAAAATACAATAAAGACCTACAAAATGACAAGAAACTAGAAAAAGATTCCATACACATACTGCAACGTGTTTGCTAAGATAGAGTCCAGAGAGAGGAGAGTGAATACAAATGCTAATTCACTGTCAAGCACCACTCTCAAGGAAGAATTTCACTAGGGGACATGCATTTAACTAACATATAATAAGCATCTATTATGCCGTAAGAAAGTAAAGGACATAATTCAGCCTACTCCTTCCCTACATACCTTGGGATTCGAGGAAGTGAGGACTTGAGAGGAAGATCATGTGGTACCCTTTGGGGAGACAGAAAGCTCGGGCTGAGGTACGGGAAGGAAGAGAATGAATCCAGAGTTTTGAGCTAGGTCCAGGGGCCGAGCTGGGAGTTGCTAGCACCAGCTGTTGAGAAAGATATAAAGAGAAAATTATTTCTGAACAAAGATAAATCTTCCTCTATCCATGCCTATCTTCCTCTGTTTAACAGTTCTGTCCTTTATCGACATAAGTAAATTATCTCTAAGCTGTCAGGAAAAAATTACATTAGCTTTTCACCTCCTTTTAACTAAAAAACTGAAAAAAAAAAATTGGTTCATTCTTAAAGAATTCATCTCCGGACACCTGGGTGCTTAAGTTGGGTGAGCATCCGACTCTTGATTTCGGCTCAGGTCACCATCCTGGAGTTGTGGGATCAAGCCCCATGTCGGCTCTGCACTGAGTGTGGAGCCTGCTTAAGATTCCCTCTCTCTCTCAAAAAAAAAAAAAAAAAAGGTGGGGAGGGGAGTAGGCAGAAACATCACTAGCTGAAACAGCTCAACAAAGGGAAAACAACTGAGCACTGAGAAACCCTTCCTCATTCCCCCATTCGGCAATGAAAAATAGTAACTACATGAAAGCCACTACTGCAGAAAAAAGAAGGCTTAGAGGGGAAGAATCAAGTAGTAATTGGCAATTTTAGCAAGACCTGAGATGATATACTAAAAAAAGAAAACTAAGAACATATTGTCATGAAGGAGAGAAAAAAGTAGCAGATAGCAGAGAATAATGATTTTGAAAACAAGAAAAAAATCTTGAGTTTTGGGTTTTTTTTTTTTAAAGACCTGAATTTTCAAAATCAAAAGTTCCTCAAAAGTCAAGCAAGATTAGTGAGAAGAGAATATAAACCTCAATGTTTACAACTTATCCTAGTCAAATTTTTGAGTTTAAAAAGAAAAAATGAAATGCTACAAAAAAAAAGGTAGAGGGAGAATTATCTAAAAAGGTATCTGATTTTTCATCAACAATGCCAACTTTAAGCAGAAATTAATATTAATCAGACATTTTAGTCACAATTCTAAATGTTAGAATATATAGAGTTCTGAGGAAAACTGATTAACCAAAGAATTAATTCTATACCTAGGAAAATGCATGAGGGAAAAGCACAATTTTAGATGTGCAAAATGATTTAGAGAATACGCTATACATGTACTCTTTCTGGAATAAAGTTTCAAGTAAATACTTCAGCAAAATCAAATTTCAATCAGAAAAACAAGGACTAAAAGAAAGGAATAATGTGTTATAGAAGAAATATCTGTCAAGAACAAAATCTACAAAATAGAAATAAAAGTAAATATTTTGTTAATAGTTAAGAAAAGCAAAAAAAAACTAGAGGAGGGGAACATTCACAACATGACAAGTAGGTAAGGAGTCCTTAAAGAAAAATTAATAGGAAACAGGAAACATGACAATAGCAACAACTTCCTAAATGCTGGAAAGCAGAAAAATTAGTAAATGACCCTGCAGACCCAAGAAAACTGAATCCCAGACAGACAGTGGCGAAAGCTAAGAACTAACCTATTTTACACTCTGAATCTTTGAAAGGCTTAGGAACTGGCAGTACAAAGTAACTATGAAATGGGAAGAAGGGAGGAGAAAGCTAAAACAAAGAGAAATTTGGAGAAAGCTGCTTGAGTTCTGGTTTGATGCCAAGATTCCCTTTCTCACTCCAGGCTAGGTAACTGCTATTTCCCCACCACAGCAGCAGTTTATTCTCTGCAAAAAGTAAACACACTCTCTTAAACAGGGGATACCAGACACAGGTGAGAGAGTGGGTACCATATCAAAAGCAAGAGGATTAAATGACCGTATATGGATGAAATATAAACCTCACCCCAGCCTCTTTTGCCCCCTTCTACGTTGACTCCTAGGCCAAAATAAAATAGTGCTACTAAAAATATGGTCCTGCCGATGGTCCATAAAACATCTGTCACTAGTCCATGACGACGTATGTATGGAAACTGGGAGTAAGCATTTAGAAACTACTGTAGCAAACTGAGTTAAATTCATATCTGTTGAATCGAATAATAAACATTTTGACTTGTATTTTGTATGCCTTCGTTTTTAAAATTTCATTTTCTAGTAACAGAGTCACTATGATATACTAATGATACAATCTTTACAAAGAACAGTTTGCTATGTAATATATTCATTTATATTTATTATAAACAATTCATAGTTATGTTACATATAGTTACATACACAATAGTATATATTTTTTAATATACAATATAAATCTATACACAACTGGAAAGCAAGTATAGAACTACTGATTCACTTCTAGAAAGGTATCTTAATGGTAATAATCATGCTCATTGCAGCATCGCTTACAAAATCACAAAATCAAAAATAACAAAATGTCCACCAATAAGTAAATTATGGTATTTTCACAGGGAGCCTGGATGGCTCAGTCAGTTAAGTGTCGAATTCTTCATTTCAGCTCAGGTCATGATATCATGGTTTGTGAGATCAAGCCCCACATCGGGCTCTGCGCTGACAGTGGGGAGCCTGCTTAGGATTCTCTCTCCCTCTCTCTCTGCCCCTCCCCTAGTTGTGTGTGTGCGCGCACTCTCTGTCTCAAAATAAATAAGCTTTTTAAAAAAAAAAAGATTAAAGAAAATAGTAAAATAAATAAATTATAGTATTTTCATTTAATGGAATATTATTCAGTTTTAAAAACAATACTGCATGGGGCGCCTGGGTGGCGCAGTCGGTTAAGCGTCCAACTTCAGCCAGGTCACGATCTCGCCGTCCGTGAGTTCGAGCCCCGCGTCAGGCTCTGGGCTGATGGCTCAGAGCCTGGAGCCTGTTTCTGATTCTGTGTCTCCCTCTCTCTCTCTGCCCCTCCCCCGTTCATGCTCTGTCTCTCTCTGCCCAAAAATAAATAAACGTTGAAAAAAAAAATTAAAAAAAAAAAACAATACTGCAAACCTACATTTATTGATAGGAAGAGATCCAAGATGCATTCAATGAAAAAAAAAAACAAGAAACAAACAGTAGACATATTAGGGTTTAATCTGCTCAAAAATTAATAGGTGTATAGAGAAGAGACATAGACCCATACAGACTCATAGTAAGAAGTCAGGAATACACACATAAAAATGTTTATAGTGATTACTAGTGTATCCTAAGTCACTGTTTCTTAAAATGTTGTCCTTGGATCACTACGGCCTCCACATTGGCATACCTCCTTATCACAGCATAAGCAAACAGCTTACATTTTGATGTGAGGAGAATGACCTCTTTGCGTCTAGACCACAGTTATGAAACTTTATCAAAAAGTGGTACGAAGCCACGAAAATTTTGAAATTCTCAAACAAAGCAAGTGAATTCTGCCATAAACCAACTGAGTTTTTTCTGAACAAACCTGATGCCAGCACAAAATTGTGGGATGTAGACACTAAACGGTGGAAATCAAAACAAAATAGGTATCATTCAACACTACACTCCTCACATCAGTACACAAGTACCCAATCACACCTCTGCAGAAAAGACTGTATAACAGCCATAAACTTGGAGGCAAACATAATGCTCAAAAGAATATAAAATCGTGCTATTAGAGGCCACTCATGGTATATAAATTCATGCTATTGAGAAGCAATTTTTTGCTTATTTAAGAATTTGTGAGCCATGATGTTACCTAAAAAAGTAAAAAAGTTGGCACTACCAGAGTAACAATTACAAATGCAGTTATACATTCATAAGAAGTTTTATGTATTTTACATAGAAAACAAATGGTAATCAACCAATATGCTTCCTGATCTCAATACACTGTTAAAAGAAAGACACTAAAAAAATAATAAAAACTTTTTAAAAAGAAAAAAGATAAAGAAATAGGAAAAACTGTAACGATCTAAATTCAACTATTTCTTTTTATACAGGTATCCCCTGCTTTTTGAAAGTTCACTTTTCAAAAAGTTTGCATTATGCCACTTCACTTACAAGACCTACATTAGTATGTTTTTGCTGACCAAAAGACATGGTTTTACACAAAAGGTAAAGAGCAGAAACAGCTTTCAGCCTTTGTTCGCAGCGAGCTCTTATAGAGGCAGGGCACACCCCAAGCAGTGAGTGGCACCACCAAGCTCCTTCCCCAGGAACTACAAATCAACATGTCAGCATTCAACATGGCCATAGCTTTGAACTGTGTTTGTGAGCATCTGTGCTTTTATCGCAATTATTTCTGCCTCCACCAACAAGATATGCCTCAAGATATCAGAAAAGCCTAAGACTAAGGTTATTTTTTGGCTCTGAGAACACCCAAAACTTTTCCACCTAAAGGAATGGTAATTGTTTCTTCACTTTATACCATTTTCAGCCTACAAAAGGTTTCATAGGACCACTCTTGTTTCAGATAGTGAAGGAAACCTGTATACTATACAATGAAATGAACAGCAAGTATAATGTTGAACTGTTTTTACATTAGTTAAGCATATTTTTCTTTAATAAAGTGCTGGTTTTGACCTGACAAAATTTTATTCAGAATTTTCTGCTATCTTTAATAGTTTTGATGTTGGCATTATGGAGAATATGTAAAATAAAATCGGAATAATTTCCACAATTTCATCTCCTCTGGAATTAGTTCACTAAACATGAAAATTGCCTACTCCTTAAAATTACACGATTGCACCAAAAATACCACATGGGCCTGGTACCTCTTTAGATTTTAGGCCTTCCAACCTTTGCAAGCTCTTCTACAGTTTCTGGGCTCTTCAGGGTTTCCACTGCTTGAGCCACTTTAGGCAATTTATATTTTCCTTGAAAATGATAAATTTCCTACACATTGTCTAAGTATACTCCCATAAACTGCACTTTTAACAATCCATCTTACATAAATAAAAGTACAACATATGTATCGGTATCACTTAAATGTTCATTTGTAGGAAAATGATTAATTATGCAACATCCATCCACACGAAAACATTATAAACAAAAAGATGTACGTACTGAATTGATTTCATTGTGAATTTTTTTGTTTGTTTTTAAAAAAGGAAGTTGCAGATGACGGCATATAACACATTTTTAAATTAGGAGGAAAGATCCCCATTTTCATGTCAGGAGAAAAGATAGTATGAGGGTATGTTTGCATAAGCATAGACAAATCTATAGAAAGATACGTCCTAAACTACTGACAACATATTAATTTCTTTTAGGGAATGACAGCATGGCATAACAGAAGACAAACGTACCCAAACAGCAGGGAGAGAATCATCAGCTTTCGTAAGTACTCCAGAGTGAACCAAGAGGGCAATGTTACTACCACCAAGGCTTTACTGCGGCCTGCATCTATTCTTGCCCTTGAATTCTAGGAAATCTGTATCCTTAAGATAAATTCCTCCTTTTCAGATTACCCTAACTTAAACTAGCTTAAGCTGGTTTTATTACTTGTAACTAAAGACTCTTAAGGCATTAAGTTGATAGATCAATGCTGACTGCATTTAATTCAAAGAAAGGTAGGTTTTGTGATGATCCTTTAAAGAGGAAAGGACTTAAACTTGCAAGAAAGGAGCAAAGGCTATCCAGACCAGAAAAATGGAGTAACACTGAAGAAAGGCATTTTTCTCTCATGGCACTGCAGGATTGAGATCACAGAGAAAATGTATAATAGGGAGGTTAAGTGAGAACAGACTACAGAGGACAGATTTGAACTTGAAATGAAAGGTAACCAGGAGCCATGGCTAGCCCATGAGCAGAGAGAAGTTATAAAGGCACTATTTTAGAAATATTATTAGAATGCTACTAGAAAGCAAGATATATTGGAGACAGTAAAAATAGAAGTTGGAAAATCAGAGAACTAAGTGACAATCCACATAAAGAGTAAGGAACCACAGAACTGGCAGTGTTCGCATATTAAGAAACACACAGAAAAATTTTAAAAAAATGATTCCCAAAGTAAAACACCAAGGATAAAGAACATTTGAATAGAATAAATCAAAAAGCGTCATTCTTAGAGTTTCGTTTGCTGTCTACAACAGACTAAAAAGCAAAGACATTTTACAGTCTTTAGCTTTATTGAAATGGTATAAAAAGGAAGAATCTATATGCTCTTTATTACATTCCAGTTGCTTAAACAGTAAACAAAGAACTAAAAAATTCTGATTTTAGCTTTGCCCCATTTGTAACTTAGCATGTAGCTCTGTAACCTAACTTGTCACATTACACAGATAGAAAGACTAATATAATTAGTCATTATTTTGTATAACAATTTCATTCCTTGAATCACCAAATTTTTTCTACAGAGATAACTGAATTCAAAACAGTCATATGAATATATAACTAGAGGTAAAACAAAAGCAGCATGCATCAGTAGAGCTTACTGAAAAAATGTAAAGTTCTGTCTAAAAGGGATCTAGAAGAAAACACAAAAAACCCTAAAACATATTTTCAAAGCAGAACCATATAACGCCTTCAAAACAATAATCTTTTCATGACTTGAAACATAGACTCTGGGCTTAGTTTTTTTTATAGCTGTTTTTTAAGTTTTTAAAAAGTTCACCTACAGGGCTAATAATACCTATCATATTTTATTTATTTTTATTTTTATTTTTTTAACGTTTATTTATTTTTGAGACAGAGAGAGAGCATGAACGGGGGGAGGGTCAGAGAGAGAGGGAGACACAGAATCTGAAACAGGCTCCAGGTTCTGAGTGGTCAGCACAGAGCCTGACGCGGGGTTTTGAACTCACGGACCGCGAGATCATGACCTGAGCCGAAGTTGGACGCTTAACCGACTGAGCCACCCAGGCGCCCCTAATACCTATCATATTTTAAACAAGTGAAAGAATAAATTTTGTAGAATATATATATATACATACACATATATAATACATATATATGTGTATGTGTATCTATTTTGTATATATATGTATATATGTATATATACACATACATATTGTATACATATACACACATAATAAAAGCCAGCTCCCTCCAAATCTTTGTGGCCTAATAAACAACTTAAACAGAAAAGAAAAATAAAGAGTTAAATATGCAGATGTAAGGAAGTACAGATTCAGAAATGTTCAAAATGCGAGAATACATGTGAGCCATGTACCACTCAGGTAGGCTAGTGACACTGATACAATTATGAAGGAGTACAAAATGGAAAAATTAAAATACAGAAGCAGTTCAGGTTCATCTTTTTTTTTTTAAAGCTTATTTATTTATTTTGAGAGAGAGAGACAGAGAGCTGTCATGCTCTCTGTGCATGAGCAGGGGAGGGGCAGAGCATGAGCAGGGGAGGGGCAGAGAGTGGGGGGAGAAAGAATCCCAAGCAGGCTCTGTACTGTCCGCGCAGAGTCCTACACCGGGCTCGATTCCACAAACCTCGAGTTTATGACCTGAGCGGAAATCAAGAGTGGACACTTAACCGACTGAGCCACCAAACACCCCTTAATCTTATTTCTTATTACTGAGATGATGACTGCTCATTATCCATAAGGTACAGTGCCCAATATCTAAGATGCTATCCACTACCTACACATACACTTTTATTTATCTTTGTTCATCCTGCTTCCTCTCACCAGGCTTGTCATCCCCTTCTATCTTCATTCCATACTAGTCAAACTTCCTGTCTAATTCTACCTCCTATAGGCACACGAAACCTTCTGCAATACACATTAATCTCTCCCTTCTCTGCATATCCATTTAAAGTACAGCCATTGTTCACCACTTCATTACACTGCTTTATAGTTATATCATTTCATTTTTTAAGTTTTACCTCCCTTAAAGAGAAGTTCTATTTTATATTTTTCATTTATGCCTCACGAAAGTCAAGATGATTGGTACACAGGGTCCTAACACACTCCCGACTCATTCTTTTATTTGCAACCCAAATATCTGACTTCCTGTGATTTCAGATTAAATGACTTTATAGCAAATAGCAAACATTACAGATCACGTAAACTTTTTTTGCTGCAATGGAATTTGATTTAAACACACACACACAAGCTCACGCGCACGTGCACGTTCTCTCTCACATGGTCAGAAATCACATTTTCAATATGTAGGAATTGGGAGAAAAATCAAAGTAATCTATCCAAAGTGAAATAAAGACCACCAAATTTAGTATGGGAAGGAGAAAGGTTATTTCATCTCTCGTGCCTTTCTTCTTTGTCATTTTGTTGTGGCAGTAACTCAGAGTAGGCAGAGTTTACTTAAGATTTTGGAACACATGGTGGGGGGGGAATCAAGATTTATGGCTATTCGATTGGGAGAACATGTATCAACATGTAATCCATTTCCCCTCTGCTTCTCAAAACAATATAAACTATTTCATTTTTCTCTGGCTCTATAAAGCACCTGCCTCAAGGACAGAAACAAACTCCACTTCCCAGGCTGCCCCACCATAGTAACATGGCACCGCAATCCATCCAGTTACTCATCCCAGAAGTGAAGGAATCATTCTGCGCCTTCTTTCTCTTACTCCCACACTAATCCATAAGCAAGTCCTGTCAATTCTATCTCCAAAATACATCTTGAATTCTCTCCACCTCCACCACCATCTTCTCAGTCCACTGCCATCTATAACTTGGATTAAAATAACCTAACTGGCATTCATGCTTCTCTCTTGCCCACCACCTTCCTGTGAATCCATTCTCCACACAGGAGCAAACGTGATCTTAATATAAAATAGATCACAACGCTCCCTGCTTTAAAATCTACAGTGGCTTCCCAAAGCACTTAAAACAAAATTTAATCTCTGCCAAGACTTACAAGGAGCAGTGACATCTGGTCCTGGACCTCTCTCCTAAACTTCACCTCATACCAATTTCCTCATCTGTAAATGCACTCCAGCAAGCTACCACAGATAGCCTCTCAGTTCCTCAAATACTCCTTTCCTATCTCAGACCTTTGCACCTGCTGTTCCCTGCTTGAATTGAATTGGTCTTTCTCCTAGTTTTCAAATGCCTAGATCTTTCTCATCTTTTAGGTCTCAGCTCAGATGTCATTACCTCAGAAGGGTCTCCCCAACATATAAAGCGTTGCTTCTCAACCAGAAAAATATTATTCTCTAAGCTCCTTGTATTTCTTTTTTATAACACTTTTTTTTCCTCTGGCAATATTTTATATATTTGACAATTTATTTTCTATCTGTCGTTACCACTGAAATAAAAACTGCATAAGTATAAGGAACACATCTGTCATGTTTTTTGCTATACCACCAGCATCTGACATAGTGTTGGGCATGTAGCTAGCACCAAATCTGTGCCAGTCTTTGTTCTAAGTATTGAGAATACAGCAATGAATAAAACAGACAAAAACCCCTCCCCTCACGGACATAACACTCTACTAGCTATTTAGATAATAAACAAGATAAGTAAATTCCTATTACATATGACATGTGTAACATATTCAAAGGTGATAAATACCTATGGTGAAAAATAGGCAGAATTCAGAGTTGCAATTTTAAATATGAAGTCAGGTAGCCCTCATTTGAAAAAGTCTTATTTAAGCCAAGATCTTAAAACGTTGAGGCAGAAAGCATTCCAAGAAAAGAAATAATGAGTGCTAACACCCTGAGTATGGAGCGTCCCTAGCATGTTCAGAGAAGAGCAAGGTCGGTAGGCCTAGAACAAGAAAACAGCACAGGGAAGAAAGCAGTAGGAGATGACGTCAAAGAAGTAATGAGGGAACTGACACAAGGCCTGAGGGATACTACAAGGACTTTGGTTTTACTATAAACAAGATGAAAAGCTACTGGAACATTTGGGGTAAAGAAGTAACATAAGCTGAATTATTTTTTAGAGATCACTTTGGCTACAATGTTAAGAACAAAGTATTTGGGAAGGAAGTAAGAGTAAAAGCAAGAAGACCACTTTGGAGATAATTACACTACAACATCCAGGTCAGAGATGACGGTGGCTTGGTGGAGAGAATGTGATACGGTTAGGCCGTGGATATGCTGTGAAGATAGAGCCAAAGGATATGCTGACAGACTCTGTTTGGTCTGTGAGAAAGAGACATGTCAAGGATAACTCCCAAAGTTCCAACTTCAGCAAATGAAGAAATGAACTGCTATTTATTAATACAGAAAAGACAGAGTGGGAACAATAAGTATAAAATATATATCAAGAGTTCAGTTTTAGTGGAATTTCAGGTATCTAGCTGACAGCCAAGTGGAAATGTGGATGTGTAGCTGAATACAGAATATGGAGGTCTGGATGTAAGATAAAATTTTGGGAATCACTGGTGTGTGTATGTATTCATGTATATAGAATTGAATGAAATCACCAAGGGGTAAGTACACAAAGAGAGAAGTCCAAGGCCTGAGCCTCAAGATGCTACAACATTTACAGGAAAAAGAGGAGAAAGAACCAGCTGGTAAGGATGAAAGGAATGACCAATGAGGTAAGTAAAGAGAGTGGTGTCCTGAAAGCAGTGAACAATGTGTTTCCAGGATCAGGTATTGATCAACTCTCTCAAGTAAGATGAGGACTGAGAATTGACCACTGGACTTAATGTCAAGACCATTGGTGACACTGATTAGAATGGTTTCAGTGGGGTTATATAGAAGGGATGACTAGCATGGATTTAGGAGAAAATGGGAGGAAAAAAAGGGAGATATAGATGCAGTACAGATAACTTTTTTTTTTAATGTTTATTTATTTTGACAGAGAGAGAGCGTGCTCAATCAGGGGAGGGGCAGAAAGGGAGGGAGAATCCCCAGCAGGCTCCACATCACCAGCAGAGACATGTTAACAATAATTCATGGGTTTAATCTCACAAACTGTGAAATTATGACTCGAGCTGAAATCAAGTCAGACGCCCAAACAGCTGAGCCCCCCAGGTGCCCCGTTTTAAGGAGTTTTACTATAAAAGGGAGACAACCCTTTTAAGGAGTTTTACTATAAAAGGCCAAAAGACAAAGGAATTGAAATGGAGTTATTTTTTGTTTGTTTTTTTAAACTGGGAGAAATTACAGTATGATTACGTGCTTATGAAAATGATATAACAGAAAGATAAGAAGTGATGATGAAGGAAAAAAAAGTGAACAAGTAGGAGAGGTAAACTTAGAAAATAATAAAGATAACTGATCCATAGTTACTAGAGAGGAAGATAGTGGGAAGATGCGATTATGAGAAGCTGTGGCATAAAATGTCTCATTAAATCTATGACAGGTGGTCCACACCAACACCCTGTGCACCAAATGTGGCCTGCTGCTTTTTGTAAATTAAGTTTCATTAGAACATAGCTACACTTGTTCATTTACATATGGTCTATGGCTGCTATCGTGTTCCAACAGCAGCTGATAGGTGTAGAGATCATACTGCCAACGAAGCCTAAAATATATACTACCTGGCTATTTACGGCAAAAGTCTGCCAACCCTGGTATACAGGAATGTTCCAAATGTTAATTCTCTTGAGTTGAATATCAGCTAACTGGTTACTGAAAAAAGGTGAAGTTAACAACAGCATTTAATGAAAGAATGACACATTAACCTATACGTCATTCCTAGTATCTGGAGCTCAAAACAATTGTTATGTGAGCAATCAAACATTAATTTAATTCCTTATCTCTTTCAGAATGCTTTTACATCTATTGCAACGTTAGTTTTGAACTGGCTGTTTCTCTAGAGGAAGGGTATGGTTATGCCACTGTTACTATGGGATCTCTCAAAAAGGGGCAGGTAAGAAAAAAGAAACCAATTTTATATATATGTGTATAATATGTATAAAACAGAACAACACCGCAAATTAATGATTGTTTTTAAAAAATTTCCAAGGCAGGGGTGCCTGCATTGCTCAGTCGGTTAAACTTCCAACTTTGGCTCAGGTCATGATCTCACGGTTTGTGGGTTTGAGCCCCGCATAGGGCTCTGTGCTGACAGCTCAGAGCCCGGAGCCTGCTTCAGATTCTGTCTCTCCCTCTCTCTCTGCCCCTCCCACGCTCACTCTTTCTATCTCAAAAATGAATGTTAAAAAAAATCTTTTTAAATAAAAATAAAAAATTTCCAAGGCAGAAAATATAACAAGTTGTTTTCCACAACAAGTAAATTTCCATCACTTGATTACACTTATTTTGCACCTTAGCATCACAAAAATGGCATCAAAGAAATATAAACATTTTATTCAAAGCAATCTCCACCTTAACAGAAAATAAAATTTGTTTGGCTTTCCAAATGCCTCATACGTGGATTTACCTAAAATAGTCAACCTTATTATCACTACCTCTCATTTCCCCAAAATACAAACCGTTACAGTCAAACCAATCTCCTCCCTATCTTGGATCAGTCCTTAGTCATTTTCAACTCCATCCTTTCCTCAATTATTCTGTGCCTATCAAAATGACTCATAAGTTAAAACCTATTTGCGCTCATACCTCCTTGAAGAAACCTTCTAGCCCTCACTAATTTCCTTTCTATCAGAACTCAGATTTAATATCCAGACTACATGAATGTATATGCATTTACCTGTTGTTTGTGTCATTTCATACACATTAATCTGGATTCCTTAACTAAACTGTAAACACTTTGAAGGCAAACAATTCCTTTTATTCTTTCATATTACTAAAATGCTGAGCACAGCACTGATTATTCTCATCACACTCTTGTTGACCTGTGTAACCTAAGTATATAAAAATGTGCTACATTAAAGGAAGTCCATCATCCTCAGCAAGTAGGTACAATCCTTGACTATCCAGGCAGCTGCACATACTTGTACATAGTAGACACTCAACAAATGTTTGTAGGTTGAATGAAGGACTAAATGTATACATGAATGATGAATGAATAATGGGCATTCTTCATAAGGTGGAAGAAAAGGGCAAATTGTAGATGGACATGGTCAACTTGAAGCTATAGACCTTAAATTCATAAGGGCCAAACATTCATCAGAACATTTTCTGCTGCAATCCAATTCAAACTAATTTATATATAAAATTTTGGCTCATGGGACTGGAAAGGACACCACGGTAGCTGACAGAATCAAAAGAAAACCATAGATATCTCATACCACAGTCCCTGGAACTGAAATTGGCATGCTACCTCAACCTATCTCCCATTTATTTATGGTTTCACTTTCTCCTACTACAGATAGCGTTCTTATACATGTGGGAAAGAATGCACTAACACCCTACTACTAACACCCAGATTAATAAGAGTTAATCTGAATTAATTAATAAGAATCCTACTAACACCCAGATTAATAACTTCAGAAAAAAGGGAGCATCTTTCTCCTAGCATTCATACATCAATGTCACAGGATTCTAATTGGCTCTGCTGGATCAATACGCAATCACTGTTGCAATAGGGATGACTAGGTTTGGGTTATAAGAGTATACGACTGACAGGCAGCCTATCAACCACACATGATAGGCGAAGAGATGATTCCCCAAATGAAGAGGTACGGAGTTGAGCAAATTAGCATACAGCTGACCCTAGAACAGCACAGCTTTGAACTGCACAGGTCCACTTATGCACAGATTTTTTTCAATACAGTACTACAAATATATATTTCTCTTCCTTATGATTTTCTTAATAACACTCTCTGTTCTCTAGCCTACTTTATCCTCATTTATTTTAAGAACACAGCCTCTAACACATATACACAGTATGTGTTATTCAACTGTTCATGCTATCAGTAAGGCTTCCAATCAACAGAAGGCTTATAGCAGTTAAATTTTAGGGGAGTCAAAAGAATACACACAGATTTCCAACTGCATGGAATTGGAAATCTACCTACCCCCACATTGTTCAAGGTCAACAAAAACATATATATGCCTAATTTTTTTCTACCAGCTATAACCTCTAACAACCCAATTTTAATTAGGAATTGGTGACGATTTTACCACATTTTGCACTTACTAGACTTTCCACAAAGCCAATATTTGTTTTTGGCTATTACCACTTCTTAAAATAAGACCCATGTGAGACCTACTTAATTATCCTAAGCTTCAAGTCATGCAACTTAATTCTGATACCTATTTCATGCAGTCATACCGATCACGATTTTAAAATTTAGTCAGGGACACATGGATGGCTCAGTCAGTTAAACGCCTGACTCTTGGTTTTGGCTCAGGTCATGATCTCATGGTTCATGGGTTCGAGTCCCATATCAGGCTCCTTGCGAAGGTGCAGAGTCTGCTTGGGATTCTCTCTCTCCCCCTCTCTGTCTGCCCCCTTCCCTGTTTGCTCTCTCTCTCTCTCTCTCTCTCTCTCTCTCTCTCACGTGTTCTCTCAAAATAAGTAAGTAAACTTAAAAAAATAAAAAGTAAATTTAAAATTTAGTCAGACTCTGCTCACAATTTTTCAAGATGGAATAATCCAAATCATTTTGGTAAGTCATCATACAGCAGCCTCTTGTTTACTTCATTACATTTGAAGTTCTCACTCTTCATTGTGTAACTTCTTCTGAGAATTTTGGATCAAACACAGTAAAGAAAATTTTTAGCACTCAGCATTTACTTTATTCAGAAAACAACACAGTACCCATGCAAACCTAATTCAGTTAGAGGTCAAACAATTGTTATGTAGGAAGAAATTACACATATAAATGAACATAAATAATAACCTGGTATCTAAGCTTTGTTGCTTTGTACTCACTGTAGTTGTTAGATATTAACTTCTAATAAAATAAAACATTCCTGCCTTTGTGAAAAATGACCCTGAAAAGAAAACCATCTGCTAGTAAAACTCATGGCAAAACATGGTTATGATTAGTAAAGTAATAATTTCAGTTGGTATAGTCCTCTTCCACTTTTTTAGTAGTTATATACATAATCTTATTTTTTTTAATGTTTATTTATTTTCGAAAGAGGGAGAGAGAGAGAGACAGAGTGAGCTGGGGAAGGGCAGAGAGAGATCTGAAGCAGGCTCCAGGCTCTGAGCTGTCTGCACAGAGCCTGACATGGGGCTCAAACTCGTGAACCGTGAGATCATGACCTGAGCTGAAGTCGGGCACTCTACCAACTAAACCACCCGGGTGTCCCGTACATAATCTTATTTCTAATTTAGAGTTATATTTCTGGGTATACTTATTGCATTTGGTGAGGGGAATTATAATACTGTGGTATCTCAGTACCTACCCAAAACAAACAGCAAGAAAAACTGTGCTTCCACGGTAGATAAACTGTATTTTTGTACAAGAGTACAATATTTTCCACTGAGTTTGCAAAGCTTTCCTTACAATACCATGGATTCGATGGCAGATTTTCCCCCTTCTTTTTGTTCACACCAGGATGTTCAGATGATTGCCTTCAGGAAACAAGTCATAACTCCACAGTGATTCCCAAATATCTTTCCTGATTCATAATGTAGATGCCGTTAATCATGATATAAATATCGGGGGTTTTTTTTAGGAGCATTACTTCACACTTACCAGAGCAAAACACAAACACTCTTCTGGTCATTTATACAACTTCAAAACATCTTCCTACCATATATGTCTCCATCGTTCATTACCCAGAAGCCCTTAATGTTGTCTTTATGTTTAGAAAAATACAGCTTAAATTATCTTTAGATTTCTAATGAAATGTTAAATAACAAACTAGGAAACCAAAACTACCTTTTCTGCCAACATTAAAAGGAAATCTGTATTTTTTATTTAAGCCAAACATAAAACTATAACTTATGAAAACTCGTAACTCTTATTTTTTTGTCCCATATCAAAACATATTAACTTACTGCTTAATAGACTACTACTATAATACTTCAATCTTTACCATACCTCCTTCTTCAAGGAACAAAAGGCACGCAATTTAATGCTTGGACAAAGCCACAATCAGGAACAGTGGTCAAAAGAAGAGACGATATCTGGAAATGAAGACCAAGAGTTTAAAACTGACTGCATAAACTGTTAGTAAAATGTTTTTTATACTCGTGATTCAATTATGCTTCATATTCAACTTATGTGTTTAAATTTGAAAGGAACAAAAAAACCTCTCTGCCCTTAGGCAAATAACCCATCATTGCTACTCCATGATAACATCATAAATTTATAAAAATCAGAAAACTCAAAGCTTAGAAGGGAGCTCAGACCCCATCCAATTCATTTATTACAAGATCAGGAAAATGAATCTTGCCCAATATCACAATCTTAGAACAATCCAGATCTGATTCCACCCCAGATATCCTACTACCAAAATACTACCTCTTAATACTCATTGTGCTAGTATCCCATGTATATTGCTGACCATGTAAAGTCAATACCCCATGTAGAACTGAAACATTCATAGCCTCTACACACCTGGGATCAGATAATTAATAAAAACTTCAACTTTATTACAATTCTTTTCTTCTGCTTATATAGTGCTTTATCACAAAACTTTTTAGTAGAGTACCCAAAGGAACTGAGCAAAAAAACCCTCAAGTCTTTTATCATCAAAAAAAAAGTTGTATTAAGTGATCTAAAGCAAACATTGCTTCAGTAAGAACAATTCCAAACAGAAAAGTAAAGAATAAAAGTACATTAAATGACATGTTTAAAGTATGTTTTAAAGTCAAATTGTGTATTTATGCTAAAATATATCCTCTGGAATGCTTCAAGATATAAAAACTTGGGACCGCAACATACTATTACCAGAGAATAGGATAGGATTTTAAGAGTGATGAGAAAAAAATCTCAACCATTTAAAAGCTCATACATTATCAATGCACATAGTAGGTATTCATCATGGTTGTTGATCCTTTTACCCTTCCAAAAACCATATCTAAAACGTTTTGAATTGGTATTTATACTTACTTTCACTGCAAAAAATAAAGAAAAATTTGGATGTGCAATATAGGTTAGATACTTATATTTTATCCCTCCCTTCCCTTTTGTTAACAATTTTCTAAACCTGGGGATCATCTTATTTATGAGGATTTTAACAAAAATAACGGGGTCTACTACGCTTACCATACTCATGAAATGCTAACGCCTGAAAAACGTTAATACAATGCAATGCCTTTCTTCATGAATATCAGAAACATATAGTTTTGCTGAAAGATAATCCATTTCTACGGATTTGCAGTTAAAAGAGGTCAGGGTATTCCACTGCATCGATTTAAGTGGTTTCTATCTGTTCAACCTGAGGATACTAATTTTAGAGTACACTCAAATCCGATCCCTTGCTGCATAAAAAAGAAAAAAGAAAAAAAAAAAAACAAACAGTAAACTAGGCCTAACACACAGACGCTCTAGTTAATGAAATTCCTACCCTGATGTACAGTTTGGCGTCTTGTTTCACCATTGCTACAGCCACACAAAGTTCAAGCATTCTTACGAATTCCTTAAATATTGACTTATTTTATTTTTCTGGTGTTTTTTTAGACTTTTGATATCCAAACATACTAAACGAATGTTTTCACTAAAATAGATCACAAACACTAAACGCCCCAAATTTAAACCTAAAAAGAAAACTGAGCCTAAACTTTTGTATTCTGAACCTTAAAGCTACCACATCTGTTTTGTTGCTCTTCCTAAGTTACAACATTTTACCTCATATACATTCACCCTACATATATTCCATTACCATATCCATCTAGGAAGAGACTGTCTACTTGACAATGAGGACCCCATGTTAAGAATAGACTCAAAATGGACCCTACAAGTGAGAAAGCCAGTTACAAAGAAATCCATCTGCCACTGGGTGTGGTTGGGGTCTGCAAGGAAGGGCGCCTGTGGCCAACTCTGGAGGAGAGAGCGCGCGCCAGAGAGCTGTGCGTATCTGCAAGAAAAGACCTCCAATGACCACAAACTGGACCCACAATGGGGACGCCGTCGAGTCGGGCTGCCGTGGGCCTGCGAATCTACAGCTCGAGGGGTGCGGCCGCAGGACTGCCCATGCTGTCTCCACCAGCCCCGGAACGCGCCGAGTGGGTGCTTCGAGCGCCGCGCGCCCCGCTCCGTCCCAAACACCGCGCCCGATCCGCCCCTTCCTCCGGGGTTCGGCTCCCCTCGGGCGCGCGGAGGCACACTGTCGCCGCGCTCCCGCTCCAGCTCCTAAGCTGTGGGAGAGTGTGGAGTTCAAAGAGCCCGAACGTAGTGCAAACCCAGCTAAGAAACAGAAGGCTAGCTCTAGCAGCCTGCAGGAGCGCCGGGTAAAAGAGCCCACTTCTCTAGAAAAACTTTGCGGCAAGTTAGGCGGAAGCGCTGAATAGCCGGGACTATTTAGCAGGCGCTTCCTATCACGAGAGGCGAATCCCTGAGCCGGTTCAGGGGACCCTGACACCCCCACAAACTCGTACTTTGCCCTCTGGCTGGCCATCTAGAAGTCCCGGCATCCTAACAAGTCTGAGCGGCCCCGTTCATAGGGAATACCTGTCGTGGTCCCCATTGCCTGCGAGTCCCCGATGGCGGCCATTACGCTTCCATCCGGGTATTGCCGAAAAGCCGATCGCGGCGCTACCGGTAGCGCACGCTGCGGCGGAGGGATCCGCCGGGCAGTACCTGAAGCGAGCGGAAAAGGACGGAGGCCGGCAGGGTTCGCGCCTTAGCCTGGCGAGACTAGGCCATTGAGCTGGACTTGCCGCTGACCTCTCAAATTAGCGCGCTTCCCCGATGCCTGCCACGCCAGTGACTCACCCTCCCCCTGTGTTCTCCAGCAGCTGCAGAGATCCTACTGCCCATGTTGGGGTAGACAAACCTCTACTCTATGCTCTTCAGAGTAGACACCAGAAGCAGGAACTGTGGTCTTGGCAAGCCCTTACTAACTGGGAATGGTCTCAACCCTGAGATTTTAATCATTTCCGGCTTTGCAAATGGCGTCTCCTCCTCGTTGCTTTTGACTCCCAGGTTTTAGCAGCCATTGCAGCCCACGTCAATGAAGGAAGCTGCCCAAGACCCTCAGGAAGACATACTGAACTCCAAACGTGCACATATATAATAATTGATCTGAAAACTGTCGTTACAACAAGGGAGATTTCATTCCCATCAAAGGAATCCTTCCACAACATCACACAACTGAGCTGGACAAAGAGGCCAATTAATATTATGATTGGGTTTTTCCCAAAGGCCGGAATGGCTCCCCTTGTCTCTTGTAGAGCATTTCTGAAAGCCGACCTATTAATTTCACTTTTTACATATTATAAACTTACATATATATACCTTCATATATATATATATATATATACATATATATAATGTATACATATATATATAAATATATATAGCAAACACTGTAAAAAAAATCTGATTGGGGCAGAGGTGTACATCAACATATTAATATTAAAAGTGAAACTGCAATCGAGTTGTCTTCGTTGAAAAAAAAATTTAATGTTTATCATAAACATTTTTTATTGTCTTAGAGTATGCTTTGAAAATGTCAACCTGTAGCCAGACACAAGATTTTCTGCATCCTTTAATAAAAAGCACACTGAGGAATCCTCCTTGTCCTTAAGGAAATTTCTTATCACTGGGTCTATTGGTCTGCACGATGCCTCCTGGAAAACGCAAATGAGCAGTAATCCACCTTAGATGTACTTATGTATCTTGTACTCATATGCCTGTATAAAATACACAAGGAGAAATCTTCTGTAAATACCAAAAGGGAGGCCCTTATCAGATAGAGAACATGTTTACAAAATGGATTTTATTTTGCATTAAACATCATCCCCCTCTCTCTGGTCTTCATTTGCATGCAAGTCACACACGCATACATATCACAGAGTAAAGAAAGGATCAGGAGTTTTTATTTTTAATAGCAAAAAAGATGATAGCTGGGAAGATGATAGAGTTGTTTGTTTTGTGTTTTGATGTAATTGCTGTTTTTTTGTTTTTCAAATTAAGAAATTGCACCCCTCTCCTCCACAGTATTTGCATTATTAACTTCATATTTGCTTATACATATATGTTCATCTGAAAACATTGCACACCTGTATATATGATATGGAAGAACTGGAATATGTGTGAGTTGTTTTGTTTTTTTTTTTTAAAGTAAATAAGATATCATTCAACCACAAACTTCTCTCTTCCCTTTTTCATCATCCATATCATACAACCTCCACCCACTTTCTTGCCCACTTTTTGGATTTTGAACATTGGGTTAGCACAGAAAAAAAGAGTAAAACAGAAAGGAAGGAAAGAGATGTTAAAAGAGAGAGAAAGAAAGAATACAAAGCAGAGAAAATGGAATCATAGTTTAAGAAAATATTTTGTAGTTGAGAAGGATAGTTATTGGGGATAGAGTTAATTTAATGCTGTAAATTGTTGATTCCTCTGAACACCTAAATCTGCTATTTACTAGCTGAGGGCACTTAATCTCTGAGTTGCACAGAATTATGCAATACATAACAGTTGGTAGATTGAAGACAGAAATCAACTCCATGGCGCCCACAGTACCCATGGTAGAAGTGATGATGGAGGTGATAGTCACAGTTTCCATCTTGATTACAAACCTCTTTCTCCTTTTAAATATATAAATAATGGTGATTGTGTCAGGAAGCAGATCACTTCAAGACAGTGAAATTTTCTCCTAAAAAATAGTATACAAGTGGGAATTACATTTCACTTTAGGGATTCACACCTCTGAATCATAGGTAATGCCATATTGTAATAAAATTACAATAAGCCTATACATACATATATTTACATAAATATATACAGTATATTTACAAAAACAGCATGCTTTTAGTTGTAGATAGCTTGGTATGTCATAAGTATTGTATAATATTATATAAAGGATAGCTGTTACAATTGTAACTAAAGAATTAAATAATATTTAAAGAGTAAGAGTCTCTGAAAAAGGCTCTCTCCTTTTTGCTGATCTCTCAAGTCCAGACTCCCTACTTCCAATAATATAATCAAGTACAACCAAAATTGAAAAAATAAAAATGCCAAGAACCTGGTAATCTAGCTTAAAATGGTCCCACTCTCTGGTCAAGAATACCATAGGTTGATTACTATCTTCAAGCCATCAAACAAGTGTTAGTTGAGTTGAGCCAAAGTCCTCTGCATGGTTGTTCTTTAATATTCATTCAGCAGATATGTTCTTGAACCCCTTACCATGCGCTAGAAACTGTGCTTCTAATAAATAAGATGTGATCTCTCAAGGAGTAACTCGTTCAGTAGCAGATTCTTAATATCTAAAAGATTTAATGATTCAACAGAGCAATTCCAAAACTGGGATTTCAAATATAACAGGTGATGATCTTTTTAGGATAGGTATCCCTGCCAGTTTCCTCTCAACTCATACTTCCTAGATGATTAAGACTTTAGATATGCTGCTATTTTTATTAAATTGTTACTAAAGATATAGTCACTCTTTCTTAGTTCTTTCAGTGGATACTATCTTCATCAATGAAGAACATTAAACTATATAAACTATACCGAAATATTTTAGGGTATTTCTCCTTATCCCCAATCACATCAAATTCTTTCTAAGAATCCCTGTATCCTGCGGGCAAGAGAGCAGGTGGCACAGATAATTCAAGTCTTTAGAGGAATAAAAAGAGGAAATGTAATGCTTGTTAATTATATTTCTTTTAAGAAAACAAATCTGGTACACATATATGTTATATATGCTATTTTGTATATACTTTCATAAGTATAGTACATTTCATTATTTGATGTTTTAAAAGAATAAAGAAGTATAAGGCTTTTTTTGGAGTGTGTGTGTGTGCATGCTGTTTGGTAGAGATTAAATACTATGTAAGTTGATTTGATTGCTTTGGAAAGTTTTTTTAAGGGTAACTCTAATTTCTGTGAGACCTGTGACACCGGACCATGTTAACATCAATAAATTACACTTAAGAACTTGTAAGAGTAAATCATCTGACTCATTACTCTAAAATTTCCAAGTTGCATCCACCTGCAAATTTTTCTAACTTCTCCCTTCAAACAAAAACAAAACCCCAGATTTTCTTGTTTTAAATAAACATATTCCTTAATACTACTATATATAGTGCCTCAGTGGTCCTGAAGTTGTATTAACGTTGATGTTTATGTTTTGTTAATATTGTTTGTTGGGGGAGTGGAAGTTAAGGGGATATGTAAATCTTTGCAGTATATCCTAGAATGCCTGATGAAGTAAATGAGAAACAATTATAAGATGGAAAAAAAAGGGGCGCCTGGGTGGCTCAGTCAGCTGGGCGTCCGACTTCAGTTCAGGTCATGATCTCATGGTCTGTGGGTTCGAGCCCCACGTTGGGCTCTGTGCTGACAGCTCAGAGCCTGGAGCCTGCTTCAGATTCTGTGTCTCCCTCTCTCTCTGCCCCTCCCCTGCTCATGCTCTGTCTCTCTCTGTCTCAAAAATAAATAAAAACATTAAAAAAAATTTTTTTTAAAGATGGAAAAAAAACCAGTAACTCATTTAAATTAGCTTTACGTGCCTTGTTTCTATTGATATCAGGACTCTCCAAGGCAGTGAGGTAATCCTGGAGAGCCAGGATAGAGTAGGAGTAAAGAGTATAATGCAGCAATAGGAAAAGCATAACTTGTTTAAGAGGAAAGTATTAAATGCAAGGAAGAAGGAAAAGCTCTATTTGAAAACGTTATAGATATATATGGAAAGGTATCAATTGGAAGCTGAAAACACAGAAGACAGCATGGAGATGAATATACAAAACCAGAGCCAGGATTGATATAAGAATAGATTCAGAATGCCTCAGACAGATGGAGGAGATAGATGACACTATCACAATATAAATTACAAAAGTGGCCCAGAGTTCAATTAATATTTCAGAACGTCTTCCTAGTGCCAGAGGATACAAATACCTGCCTCTGTCCTCAGGCATAAGGTTGAATAGAGGGATCATATAACTCAGTTTTCCCCCCAAAAAGCCCTCATTTATACCTGTTTTCCCTAGCTCTTACATTTTCAGTCAAAAATATCTCAATTTAGTGATAACTGAATCATCACTGTAGCGATAAAGGAAAACGGATAGAAATCTTATCTGTTAAGAGCAAATCATCTCAGAAATGTTTGACTTGCCTTGCTGTTGTTCAGAGAAACTAAATAATTCTTTAATAGTAGGAAAGAAAGGCAATAACAAGAATTATTGTGGTGAACTGAAGGCTAATCAACAAAAAGGAAAAAGTTGCTCATGATGTAATGGGCTGAGTGGGTGGGCAACAGTCTTCAGCAGTGGTTTTGGGCATGTGGTCTCTCAGCTCTGGGGTTCTTTCTTTCCTCTCATATTAATTCACACACCAAGGGACACACACTAATGGGCACACGTTAACTAGGGTTCAGTTTTTTCATCCGACCCAAACACACATCACCTGAAAGAGGAACTCAAGCTCCCAAGACTCATAAGAAAAATTAACCAAAAGAAAGGTATCAAACCAAATAACATATACCATCTGAAAAGAATTAAAACAGATTAGACTTTAAAATAAACATGCTATAAGAGACTCTTAAAAACTGAGAACAAACTGAAGGTCGATGGGGGGTGGGAGGGAGGGGAGGGTGGGTGATGGATATTGAGGAGGGCACCTTTTGGGATGAGCACTGGGTATTGTATGGAAACCAATTTGACAATAAATGTCATATATTGAAAAAAAGAAAAGAAAAGAAAACTAAGGAAGAAGCCTACCATAAAAAAATAAATAAAATAAAATAAACATGCTAACTATATTTAAAGATACTGGGGAAGATAGTATACAAAGCAAGAACAAGAAATCATTGAAAAATGTAGAAATATTAAAAGACAGAAGCAAAAAAGTTCTGTCTTCTCTTATCAGGGAGAAAAATCTCTTCCAAAAACCTTCTTATGTTTCCCTGGCCAGACTGAGTCCTATATTCCCCTTTAGAACAAAGGGAATGGCAAAGCAAAACAGGGTTGTTGTGACTGATTTAAACCAATCATGATTTATACTCTGGGATTAAGTGAATTGCCACCTGAGAAATAACAGCAGAATTCTATTTATATACTTATAATTGCTTACAGCATTATAGTTCTACATTTTCCAGAGTATTTTTAAAGTTGGCATAAAGTGAAGAGAGAAGCTGAAGGAGACCCCATAACAAGCTGTTTTTTATTTCATAGATTTCCTAACAGGTGAGGAAACCTGGACCACAACAGAAAAGGAAGACATTATCCTGACAGTTTGGCATTTACCAAGTAAGTCAACTGAAAGTAAGAAATGTGTCCATGGAGAATAGGTCTTCACTTCAACTAATCCTATCACCAAGATGGACAATGTTTCTCAAACTCAAGAAACGAGGAATATGCAAATTGGCTCTCAGAACAAAGGCAAAGATCCAAAAGATTTAAATGAAAAAGAGGCCAATCTGAAATTATACCACTGCCTTTTTCCCCTCTGGTGAAATGATAGAATTCAAGAAAAACACTCATAGAGATGAACATTTAGGGTTTTGCCAATAAAACTCTAAGACTCCAAAATAAAGTCCAATGGTTAATAACCAATCCAGTAAATGTTTAATTAATCACCTCACTTTTACTTATTTTTTAAGTAGGTTCCACACCTGGTGTGGAGCCCTACACAGGGCTTGAACTCAAGACCCTGAGATCAAGAGCTGAGCTGAGATTAAGAGTCAAATGCTTAGCTGACTGAGCCACCCACGTGTCCCTAATTGCCTCACTTTTAAGTATAAACTTTAAGGAGCCAAGGATAAGCAGAAATTCAAGAAAAGGTTCTAAAAATATATAGATTGTTTTTCGTAAAAAAAACAAAAACAGGAAAGTAACTCTGAAGAAAGAGCATTGATGCAGCAAGGAGAAGAAAGCAAAATAAAACAAAAGCAATTATAATATCCTCAGATAAATAAGAAAAGCTATTGCATCTATGAAAGAATAGAAATACTGTGAAAAGGGGATATCCTGAGGCTAAGAAAGAGCTCTTGAAAATTTAAAGTATGCTGTAAAATAGTATAGTTTTGAAAATAAAATTGTAAAAAGTCTCTCCAAAATAGAAAAAAAAGTCAGAATTAAAAAATAGAAAACATAAAAAAATAAAATTCAACATTCAATTAATAGCAGCTCTAGAAAATGAAAAAAAGAGAAACAAGAAAGAATTATTAAATAAATAATACAAGAAACTTGTCCCAGAACTGAAGGACATAAACTTACATCCTGAATTTACTCACTGAATGCCCACCACAATGACCACACCAAGATATATCATTGTAAAATTCAGGATATAAAAAACATAAAATCTTTCAGAAAGGAAAAGCGAATCACATGCAAAAGATTGTGAATAAAAATAGAGTCAGATTTCTCAACGAGAACACAAATAGCTAGACCACAATGGAGTAACACCTCCAAAGTCTAAATACTTAAAAAATGATTTTCCAACACAGGGTTCTATAATCAGTCAAACTATCAATTAAACACGAGAGTGGATTCAAAACATTTTCAGAAAGGGAAATTCTCCCAAATATACCTCTCTTGTACTCTTTACCAAAAAAGTAATGCTTCTCTAAAATATTGCTTCCTCACAAGAAAGAGGAAGATACAGAAAGTAGGAAATAGGAAATGTAAGTCAGGAGAAAGAACAAGAAAAGCCCAGGAAGACCCAGGAACAAAACAAAATTCTCCATTGGCTCTATAGGGAATTGTGACAGCCCCAATCGTATAGAAGACCTACAATCTGTAATATAAAATCTTGTTCACCATGGGCTGGCTAGGCTGAGAAAAACAGCTTCGAAATAACCAGACAGGGAAGAGAGACAGGAGAGGGGAGGGGAATAACAAACAAAAGATAAACTTCCCACTGAATTAAATTAAATTCCAAATTGCATAAAGTAATCTAATGCTATGACAGTAATCTATGAAATCAAACTTCAGAATGCAAATTCACTCTGGGGGGAAATAAACTGCCTCAAAAAGGTAAACGAAGGAATAATGTTGTTAAAAAGAAAAGGCAAGGGTCACCTGGGTGGCTCAGTCAGTTAAGTGACCAACTTTGGCTCAGGTCACGATCTCGTGGTTTGTGAGTTCTAGCCCCGCATCAGGCTGTCTGTTGTCAGCACAGAGCCTGTCTTGGGTCCTCTGTCTCTCTCTCTCTGTCCCCGGCCCCCACTTGCTCTCTCTCTCCCTCAAAAATAAATAAAAACATTAAAAAAAAAAGAATAAGCAAAGAATTATGAAGCAGGAAGAAATGAAATTCAAATAGATTGAGTTCTTTAAAAAGAATGAATTAGGGATGGCTGGGTGGCTCAGTTGGTTAAGCGTCTGACTTTGGCTCAGGTCATGATCTTGCAGTCTGTGAGTTCGAGCCCTGAGTCAGGCTCTGTACTGACAGCTCAGAGCCTGGACCCTGCTCTTTCTCAATCTCTCTCTCAATCTCTCTCTCTCTCAAAATAATAAATGAGCATTAAAAAATTAAAAATGAATAAATAAATAAAAAGCATCAATTAAAAATACAATTAAACTATCCTGGAATAGCCATTGAAATAATATGTGACAGCCTGGGGAAAGTCTATAGTGGCTATGATAGAAAAGAGAATAAATGTGAAGATAGCACTGAGCAATTTTCCCAAAATGCAGCAAGGGGGGTTAAATACATTAAAATATATGAAAGAGCAGTTAATATACACAGAGATAGATTATCTCCAACACATATCTATTAGAAAAGTACCAGAAGTATGCAAATATGTTAATGGTAGAAAAGCCGCGTTTGAACTGACAAAAGCTGCCCATTTTTTTGAATTGAAGAAATGTAAGAGTTCTTCATTTTACAATGTACTACAAGCACTCAGTAGGATAAATTAAAAAAAACATACCTGGGCACACCATAGTGAAATTTAAGAATGTCAAAAGTACAGAGAAAATTGTTTAAAATTTTCAACTACAAAAGACAGATTAAATATGAATGACAGACTAATGACAAATTTTTCAATACTATAGTAGATGCTGTAAGACAATAGCTTAACCTTTTGAAGTATTAAGAGACATTGACTATTGGGGTACCTGGGTGGCTCAGTCAGTTGAGCGTCTGTCTGACTTTGGCTCAGGTCATGATCTCACAGTTCGTAAGTTCGAGCCCCGCGTCGGGCTCTGTGTTGGCAGCTCAGAGCCTGGAACCTGCTTCGGATTCTGTGTCTCCCTCTCTCTGCCCCTTCCCGCTCATGCTCTGTCTCTCTCTGTCTCTCAAAAATGAATAAACATTTTAAAAAATTATAAAAAAAAAAGAGAGAGACATTGACTATCAACTTAGACTTCATAACCAGGTAAACTATTATAATGAGGGCAAAATAAAGATACTTGCCATCATATGAAGATTGAGTTAATTTACTCCCCATATATCCTCCACAAAAGTACTATTAAAAGAATGAACTTCAACCAGAAGATAAATAAACCTGGGGGAAGGTATGAGATTTAACGAAAACAGTGAGTTCTGAAACTTACAAAATATGTCTGTAAATTAATGAACTCTTTAAAAAAACATTTTCTTATCTTTGAAAAAAGTTGAGGCTGGAAATTTATACAATTACAGGATTTGGAGTTAGGCTTGGTATTCAATGAATAAAGTCATATTATATTCAGAAAATAGAAATACTGAGTAATTACAGATATTATCAGAAAATTTTATACATATACATGTACTTTAAAAATGAAGGACTATTGGGGCGCCTGGGTGGCACAGTCGGTTAAGCGTCCGACTTCAGCTCAGGTCACGATCTCGCGGTCCATGAGTTCGAGCCCCGTGTCAGGCTCTGGGCTGATGGCTCAGAGCCTGGAGCCTGCTTCAGATTCTGTGTCTCCCTCTCTCTCTGCCCCTCCCCCACTCATGCTGTGTCTCTCTCTGTCTCAAAAATAAATAAAGGTTAAAAAAAAAATTAAAAAAAAAAATGAAGGACTACTATTAAAAGAATAGACGTATATTCTATATTTTCCAAACCAAGAGAGGAATCAAAAGGCAGTAAAGGTGTTCAATTCAACATTTTAAAAAAAGATATAATGGTAAAGGTTGATAAATAGAAAATGCAAGTACTATGGTAAACAAAAATTAATCTAAGTATATCAATAATCATTTCAATGATCAAGCTTAGATATCGGAAGGTAGATTTTCTGAATACATCACAAAAATAAATACCATCTATATGGTGTTTACAAGAGAAAACTTAAAGCCATACAGAAAGTTTGAAAGTAAAGGATAGAAAGATACACTAAGAAAATACTAAAGGAAGATATGTTTAAAATATTAATGAGTCTGAAATAGAATTTAAAGATAGAAGCTATATAGAAATGTAAAAGTAGGGGCGCCTGGGTGGCTCAGTCAGTTAAGCCTCTGACTTCAGCTCAGGTCTTGATCTTGCACTCTTGTGAGTTCAAGCCCCACGTTGGGCTCTGTGCTGACAGCTCAGAGCCCGGAGCCTGCTTTGGATTCTGTGTCTCCTTCTCTCTCTGCCCCTCTGTCCCTCATTCTCTCTCTCTCTCTCTCTCTCTCTCAAAAATAAATAAACATTAAAAAATTAAAAAAAAAAAGAAATGTAAAAGTATCACTACATATTAATAGTAAAAGGAACAATCCACCAAGAAGGTAACACAATCCTAAACTTATACATAACAAAAGAGGATTGGAATTTATAAATCAAAAACTAACAATTAAAAGAAAAACATTGAGGAATCCACAATCATAGAGGAAGATTTTGATATATCTCTATTAGAAACTGATGGGTCAAGCAGAAAAAAAAATTAGTAAGGATACAGATTTGAATAGTGAAATCAGCAAGCTTGGTCTAATTTTACATTCCAGCATTTAAAAGCTAAGAAGAGACAAATGGGGTGTTTACAAAATTTGAACACAATTTAAGACATGAAGAACATCTTAACACATATCCTAGAATCAATACCATACAACCTAATGATTCCAAAATGAGGACAAAATGACACTATAAACAGTATTGCATTTCACTACACATAACACTGAAATATGGATAGTAGGATGAATATTTTCTTTACAACTTTCAAAATCAATGAAATTTTGAAAACAGGAAAACTAAATATTAAACATACTTCATCTGTTATAAAACAGCATGCAAAACACAATTTTAAAAATTTATTAACATTAAACCTGCCTATCATCTGAATATACATTTTTGAGCAATAACTAATAATAAGCTATTGAAAAATACCTAAACACTACTCCAAAAGGGATAAAAATTTGATTTAAAATGAAAAACAGAAAATGAAGTAACATTTAGCGATTTTTGGAAAGTGAAATCCTAAAAACCATGTGTCATTGGTGACATCATTAGGTTGTAGGTATATTTTGTGTACATTTTTCCAGCTGTTTAAATATCTCTGATTGTATATGAGGATGGGGAAATAGTGAGAAGGTAGTTACAATTCA
Source organism: Lynx canadensis (assembly GCF_007474595.2). Classification (NCBI taxonomy): domain Eukaryota; kingdom Metazoa; phylum Chordata; class Mammalia; order Carnivora; family Felidae; genus Lynx; species Lynx canadensis. Next base: position 32,181,771 of record NC_044313.2, read on the forward strand.
TGTCAAATCTTTTCTTCTATCCTCCTACATGGCCAAATAATTCCATCTCTATTTGATGACTCTGAAACTATATTTTTCATTAGTAGTACTGTTACCATTTTGTTTCCAAGAAAACACTTCCAGTAAGTTTTAATATTCTTTAATTTATCTCAAGTAAATAAGAGTCCACAGAAAATTATCTATATTGATTTTAATGCTGCCCTGTTCATATTCCAGTCATTAAGAAAATTCTTTGACCTGGAGTAATAATCTTAAAATAAAAACTACAGTGATTGTCTTTTCCTTTCTCCTCTGGAGGAATATGGAGATTACACAAACATTTGTTTAATTCAATATCTTAATGTAGCGCCTATGTCTGGAAAGAGAGGATTTTTGCAGAGCTAGTGTTTTCACCATAAGCTCCATAGTCACATTTGTAGTAATAGTTGTATTTTGATAGAATCATATTTCAATGGCCAGCTTTTCTAGAAGAAGTACCAACGTTTTCATAAAGTCATATTGAATCTGCCTTCAGAGAAAATAGATTTCGGAATTCAAATGATTTAACATCTTCTGAAACAATGTTTTCGTAAATTATATGTGTAGAGAAGCATCTCCCTGTCCAGTCCTGAAAAATGCTACCTCAATTTCAAAACCATTTTAAAAATATTGCTGATCTGGTGGAAAAGTAAGAAACTCAACTGGAGACCAGGGAAAACATGATTCTCCAGGGATAAGCAAGTAGCAGAGCCAGCAATTGCTGTCAGGGCACGTGCCATAACATGGCTGCCAAGAACTGGTGTCTTTCTGTAGTCGTTGTCTTAGGAAGAGTGAGTTCATTCAAAATGCTTTCTCTAATACGAAGAAGTAGAAAAATCACAGACGTATAGTGCAATGAATTTTCTCAAAGCAAAAACACCTATATAATCACCACAGATGTAAAAAAAAAAGTCAGTACCCCAGAAACCCCCTCATAGCCTCTCCCAGTCTCTACACACTCTCCCCTACCAAGAACTAATCACTTTCCTGACTTATATTCACCGTAAATTAGCCACCTCATTTTTGAACCTCATATAAATGATATCACACAGTATGATGTGTACTTGTATGAATTTATTCATTCAACATGTCATCCATTTTCTTGCATAGCAAACATATAGTAATTTTTAAATAACTGTGAACTATTACAGTGTCTGAATATATCAAGATATATTTATCCTTCTTGCTGATGGACAGTTAGCTTCCAGTGTGGGATAATCACAAATAATGTTGCTGTAAACATTCTTATACATGCCTTTTGCCGCACATATGCACACATTTATGTTAGATATATATGTAGGAGCGGACCTGCTACATCATATGATTGTGTATATGTATTTTTTTAAGAGAGGGAGCACAAGCTGAGTAAGGCCAAGGGGAGAGGGAGAGAGAGAATCTCAAGCAGGCTCCACACTAAGCACAGAGTCCAACTGGGGGTTGATCTCACAACCATGAGATCATGACCTGAGCTGAAGTCAAGATTCCAACACTTAACCAACTGAGCTACCCAGGTGCCCCATATATATTTATTTTTAGCACATTTTGCCATATCATCACCAAAGTGATTATACTAATTGGTATTCTGACCAGGAATGTATGAGAGTACTAGTGGTTTCATAGGTACACTAATACTCGTCATTGTGGTTGGATTTGTATTCTACCTTTCATAATGAGTTGAGCACCTTTATATATATATTTATTGGCTAACTTGATTCTCTTTTGTGAGGTGTCTAAGTCTTTGGCCATTTTTTCCTGTTTAGTTGTATGTCTTATTGATTTAAAGGAGTTCTTTAGACACAGTATTTTGCATATGAGTTCTCTGTAGATGGAATGTGTCATGAGTATAGTCTCATCCTTCATGGATTGTTTTCAGTCTCCCTTTTCCCACAGCTTTATTGAAGTATAACTGGGATACAAAACTCTACACTCAATTAATGTATATAATTTGGTGAGTTTGGACATATGTATACACTCATGTTACTATCTCCACAATCAAAGTAATAAACATATCCATAACCTTAAAAGGTCTCTCTGTGTTTCTTTTGTGGTTTGTTTTGTTTTGTTGTAAGAACACTTCATATGAAATCCACTCCCAACAAATTTTTAATACCATCCTGTTAACTATAGGCACTATGTTGTACAGCAGATCTCTGGAATTTACACATCTTGAATAATTGTAACTTTATACTCCTTGAATAATTCCCCTCAACCCATGGTAACCACCATTCTACTCTCTGCTTCTATATGTTTGACTGTTCTAGATGTCTCACATAAGAGGAACCATGCAGTATTTATCCTTCTTTGACTGATTTATTTTACTTAGCATAATGTCTTTCAGGTTCATTCATGTTGTTACAAATGGTAGGATTTCCTTTAGTGGTATCTTTTGATGAACAGAACTTTTAAATTTTAATGTAGTCCAGTTTTAGAGTTAGGGTCTTTTTATGTTGCTTAAGAATTATGTGAGGATATGGAGAAAGGGGAGCATTTATGCACTTTTTTTGGGAATATAGTTGGTGTAGACACTATAGAAAGCAGTATGGAGGTTCTCCCCAAAATGAAATAGAGAACTACCATATGATCCAGCAATTCCTCTTATGAGAATTTATCTGAAGGAAATGAAAACATTAACTCAAAAAGATATCTTCGCCCTCATGTTCATTGCAGCATTATTTACAATAACCAAGACATGGAAACAACCTCAGTGTTTATTAATGGATGAATGGATAAAGAAAATGTGGTATACATATACAATGCAATATTATTCAGCCATTAAAAAGAAGGAAATCTTGTCATTTGTGACAACGTGGACAGACTTTGAGGGCATTATGCTAAGTGAAGTAAGTCAGACAGAGAAAGACGAATACTGCATGATCTTAGTTATATGTGGGACTAAAAAAAAAAAAAGAATCCACCAAACTCACAGATACAACGTATTGTGGTTGTCAGACATGGGGGTCGGGGACTGGGCGAAGTAGATGAAAGCAGTCAAAGGTTACAACTTCCAGTTAAAATATAAATAAGTCCTGGGGATGTAATATACAGCATGGCAACTGTAGTTAATAATATTGTATTGAATATTTGAAAGTTTCTAAGAGAGTAGATCTTAACAGTTTTCATCAAAAGAAAAAAATGTGTAATTATGTGTGGTAATAAATGTTAGACTTTTTGTGGCAATTGTTTCGCAATATATACACATATCAAATTATTATGGTGTACACCTGAAACTAACATAATGTTATATATAAATCATATCTCAATTAAAAAAAATTGTGTTCCCACCCCAAAAAAAGAAGAGTTTTTCATATATTACTTTCTAGAAGTGTTATTGCTTAATTTGTACTTTTAGAAGTAGTTGCTTCATTTGTTTGCCATCGAGGCCCATGATTCTTTTTTTTTTTTTTTTTTTTAAGTAGGCTCCACATCCCAAATGCAGGGCCCGAACCCACAACCTTGAGATCAAGAGTTGCATGTTCTACCCACTGAGCCAGCCAGGCACCCCGTGTTTCCCATCAAGATATCTAACATTATTTATTGAAAAAACAGACCTTTCACTACTGTTCTACAGAACTTTTTTTTTTCCTTTATCAAGTATCCACATGAATGTGTTCTATTTACGGGCTGTCTTCTGGCCAATTGTTCTATTTTTCTATACTTATATCAAAAGAACACTCTCTTAATACTGTATATATGTCTTGGTATATGATGAGAAATTCTTTCTACTTTCCCTTATTATTCTTTCAAATTCTTGTGTATTCTCATGGTCCTTTGTGAATTTAAATTTACTGTGTATTTGTTTTTTATGTGTCCTACCTTTTCTGTGTTCTCTTTTCTCCTTTTGAATTGATCGTTTTATTATTATTTTCTGTCTTTTAACAGATTGGTATTAATTTATTCTTTATTCTTTAAGTGCTTTATCTATAGCTTATTTTATTCACTCTTGACTTATTAGTGTCTACTGTATATTAGTACTTTATTCTTATTCTGGACAATGAATAGAGAACATTTTATCTCAATTCAATCCCATCTCTCCTGACTTATGTGCTATTTTTGTTCATGTATTTTAATTCTCCTTATATTTTAAACCCCCAAGTACATTGTCATTACTGTTTTATAACTGATTCAAATTTCTTGCTTTCTAATGTCCTGCAACTCCAAGCTTCCAGCTGGGATCTTTTTCCTTCTGCCTACAAGAAATACCCTTTATTATGTCTTTTAAGTGGATTTGCTGGTGATTAATTTTTTTCAGGTTTTTTTCTGAAGATACATTTATTTCACCTTATTTTTGTTTGGTATGGAATTTTAGGTTGGTCATTGCTTTCTTGCACTATGTCAAAATTATCTTTTTAAAAATGTTTTAATGTTTATTTTTATTTTTGAGAGACAGAGCAGGAGCAGGGAGGGGCAGAGAGGAGACACAGAATCTGATGTAGGCTCCATGCTCTGAGCTGTCAGCACAGAGCCTGATGTGGGGCTTGAACCACGAACTGTGAGATCATGACCTGAGCTGAAGTCAGATGCTTAACCAACTGAGCCACCCAGGCACCCCCGAAATTATCTTTGTTGTCTCTGGCTGCCATTGTTCCTATTGCAAAGTCACAGCTATCTATCCAATATTTGTTTCATTGAAGTTAATGTGTCTTAAAATCTTTGTAAGGAGATAATTTTCCTTTGTCTCAGACTTCAGCAGTCAGTTCTTATGTGTTTAGTATGATTTTCTTTCTTATATTTATCCTGCTCATTTTTTTTTAAATACAAAAACCCTCAGTTTTAGAAATGTTTCATGTATGAGCTATTTATAAATGCAAGAAATTACCCGAAGCTTAGCAGACAAAACCAAAATACATTTATTATCTCATATAGGTTGTGTAGGTGAGGTATCCAGGAGAAGTTTGGCTAGATGTTTCTAGCTGGATGTTTCATGAGATAGCAGTCAGGAGACTTACCAGTACTGCAGTCATTTGAAGGCTTGACTTGGGTTAAGGATCTATTCCCTGGGGCGCCTGGGTGGCGCAGTCGGTTAAGCGTCCGACTTCAGCCAGGTCACGATCTCACGGTCCGTGAGTTCGAGCCCCGCGTCAGGCTCTGGGCTGATGGCTCGGAGCCTGGAGCCTGTTTCCGATTCTGTGTCTCCCTCTCTCTCTGGCCCTCCCCCGTTCATGCTCTGTCTCTGTCTGTCCCAAAAATAAATAAAAACGTTGAAAAAAAAAAATTAAAAAAAAAAAAAGGATCTATTCCCAGGGTGTCTAACTCAAATGCTTAGTAAGCAAAAAATGCTGGTCATTAGCAGATAATCTCAATGTAATGTCACGTGGGCCTCTCCATAGGGCTAGCTAAGTGCCCTTACTGGCATGGCAGCTGGCTTCCACTAAAGCAAGTGATCCAAGAGACCACAAGATGGAAGGCACAGTGTGTTTCATGACATAGTCTCAGAAGTCATACTCCCTCATTTCTATAACACCCTATTGGTTATATATTCAACTACATTCAGTGTTGGAGGGGACTACATGAGTGTGTTAATAGTGAGAGACAAGAATCACTGGAGGCCATCTTGGTGGCAGGCTACCACATTCCGCCCTCTTTTGCTCTCAGATGCAAAACATACTCATTCTCAAAAGATTCATCTCATTACACCATGAGTTCAAAGTCCAAAATTCTATATCTAGATCAGGTCCAGGTGTGCATGAGTCATGAGTGTAGGTTCTTAATACAATCCCCTTGAGTACTGCTCCTTTTCATTTGAAGTCATGTGAACTACAGAGGCAAGTTATCTGCCCCTTCCATGCCAAACATAGAATGGTTGGTATAGCAGAGGATAACTGCTATGCAAGCTCTTGTTCAGAAAGGAGAAAATGAGCACAACACATGGTCCACAGCAATTCTGAAATCTCACTGGGCAAAGTTTAGAAGATCTCTGATTAGAACTCATTTCCACTCTTGCACAGACATGATTCACATTGTTTCATGGCTCCTCCATTTGGGCTCTTGGCTCTTAAATTTGAGTTATCTTTCTTTTTTATGAAACATACCACTATTTTTGGTCACACGATTTTCTCAGTTTGCTTCCTGCTTATAAAAGTTTCAGAATCCAAAGGCTCTTTTCCTTGTTACTGTCTCTGATTCTTTAAGTCCAAGTTAATGGTGTTTCTGCCAATACAAATATCTTTATAACTTTGTGGCTATGCTGTGGATGCTATTGGAATTTACTCCATTAGACAGAAGACACACCACAAATCTCTCTGAGGTAAGCCCTTCTTTACCTTTTGCTTCTGCTGATACTGTTGAGGGGAAACACACTTAAGTTTCATATAACCCCTATCTTCTGACTGAATGTCACTAAGACATCATCTGAGACCTTCAAAAGGTTTTTAGAGTAATACTTTTAAGTCCATTGTTAGGTCATGTTTTTTTAAAGTGCCTTGAATTTGAACCTTGCTAGGAAGCTATTTCTTAATTTTAGCATTTTGTGTCATTTGGAGAGGCTGGGAGTTTTTAATTCAATGATTTCTGACTCTTCTCCCCCAGATTTTAAAAATATTTTACCTTTGGCTTATGTCTCCCCTCTTATATTTTACTATAAGAAAAAAGATACAGAAGTGCTGTTCATAGGGGCACATGTACCCCAATGTTTATAGCAGCACTATCAACAACAGCCAAATTATGGAAAGAGCCCAAGTGTCCATCAACTGATGAATGGATAAAGAAGATGTGGTATATACACACAATGTAATACTACTCAGCAATGAAAAAGAATGAAATGTTGCCATTTGAAACAACCTGGATGGAACTAGAGGGTATTATGCTAAGTGAAATAACTCAGTCAGGGAAAGATGGATATCATATGTTCTCACTCATATGTGGAATTTGAGAAACTTAACAGAAGACGATGGGGAAAGGGAAGGAAGAAAAAGTTACAAACAGAGAGGTAGCCAAACCATAAGAGACTCTTAAATACAGAGAACAAACTGAGGGTTGATGGGGAGGGCAGCGGGAGAGGAAAATGGGTGATGACCATTGAGGAGGGCAGTTATTGGGATGAGCATTGGGTGTTGTATGTAAGTGATGAATCATGGGAATCTACTCCCGAAGCAAAGAGCACACTATATACTCTGTATGTTAGCTAACTTGAAAATAAATTATAAATAAATAAATAAATAAATAAATAAATATTTTTTTAAGAAGAAAGAAGGCACTCTCAATAGTTTGCCTGAAAATTCTCCTTAGCTGGATCACATAGCTCTTCTGGTATATTTTCTAACTTCCATGTTACTATAGGCAACTGTTTGCTAAACTTTGTTTCCATACAACTAGAATCCACTTTTTTCAACATTCAGGAGACTTTTTTCTCACTTTCATTTAAGTCCTCACCTGCTGTCTCCTTGAAGGCCATCAGGCGTCTATAACAAACACATAAAGGGTCTTCATGCTTTCCCTAACCCAGGTACCACTGACTGCCTAGTTCCAAAGTCACTCCATATTTTATGTTTTTGTTATAGCAAGACTCCACTTCCAGGCTCAGCTATCTGTATTTGTTGTTTGTTTGTGCATAGCAAATCACTCCAAACTTAGTGGCATAATTCAATCAACATTTATTATTTCATATAGCTCATGTAGGTGAGAAATTTCAAAGTGGCTTACCTTGCTGGGTTTGACTTGGGGGTCTTTCCTGAGGTTATATATAAGATGTCAGCCCGGAATGTTGTTATCTGAAAGTTTAATGAGGCTTAAAAGACCTGCTTCCAAGGTAGCTTACTCGTGTCTGCCAAGTGCATACACTGGTTGCTGGCTGTGGACCTCAGTTCCTTGCCACATGGGTCTCTCCATAGGGCTGCTTGAGTGTCTTCAAGACATGGTAGTTTCCCTGAGAAAACGATCTGAGGGAGCAAGAGAGAAAGCTCATGTCTTTTCTGGCCTTGCCTTGGAAGTCACACTCCCTCATTTCCAGCGTCTTATTGTTATACAACTAAGCCCTCTACATTGTGGGAGGAAGCTACACATAGGAGGAGAATACCAGAAGGTGGACATCAGCGGAGATTGCTCTGAGGCTGGGGAGCACTTTTCACCTTGGGAAAATCTCAGCTGTGATTTCTCCAAGCACTGTTTCTATCCCATTCTCTCTTGCCTCTCTTTCCGGAATTACAACCATAATTATGCATATATTAGACAATATGTAATACCTTTTCACTTTATTTACTATGCCTCCTATATTCTTCCATACATTTGCACCCTTTTGCCTCTCTGTACCTTATTCTTTTTTAAAAATATTTTATATTTAAGTAATCTCTACACCCAATGTGGGGCTCGAACTTAACGATCCTAAGATCAAGTGTCACACGCTGTACCAACTGAGCCAGTCAGGCGTCCCTCTGTACCTCATTCCTGATGCTTTCCTCTGACTTATCTCACAGTTTACTAATGCATTTACTAATTCTTTTCTTCTTTTAAATGACTCAACTATTTTATTCTTTATTTTTTCTTATTGCTTTCCTGATTATGCAGCTTTTGCTCATTGAGTGTTTACCACAGAGATTACATTATCCACTCTAGGCTGATTAGAGTCTCTCTGCAATTAGTAATTTTAACTCATCACAAACAATGAAAGAACTTTACACATTTTAAATCATTTTGTTGTCATAGTTTTCATTCTCTATATATTTTCAGCCCGAAGAATTATTATTATCATTTTGTAAAGGCAACATTCATTTTTATATAGCCACATATTTATCCTTCTCAGTACTATTATTCCTTTCTGCATTTCTGTTCTTCCATCTGGGCCATTTTTCTCTTCTCTGAACAACCACCTTAGGTATTTCTTTAAGTGAAAGTCTGCCCGCAATACATTCTCTCAGCTTTTTTGCTGAGGGAGGGGAGCTGCTGAAAATGTCCTTATTTTGGTAACTTTGTTACTTTGCTTTACTTTTGAAGGATATTTATGCTGGTTATAGAATTTTAGCATAATTTTTTTTAATGTTTATTTATTTTGAGAGAGACAGAGAGTGAGTGGGGAAGAGGCAGAGAGAGAGGGAGACAGAAAATCCCAAGCAAGCTCTGCACTTACAGCGTGGAGCCTGATTCTGGGCTCAAACTCATGAACCCATGAGATCATGACCTGAGCCAAAATCAAGAGTTAGTCACCAAACCGACTGAACCACCCAGGTGCTCCTAGAATTCTAGCATAATTTATAGATAGTTTCAACAGCTTAAAGGTATCAATCTATTGCCTGCTGACTTCCACTGATTCCATTGAAAACTCAGTTGCTGCTCCTTTGAAAATAACATCTTATTTTTCTCAGTTTGCTTTTATGATTCTTTTGAGGGGGGGAGCTGCGGGAGAGTCTTTGACTATGATGATCCCAAGCATTACATTCTTTGTGATTATTCTACCTAGGATCCTTGCACCTTCTTATATGTAATTTTATACCTTATATCAGTTTTGGAAAAATCTCAGCCAATATTTTCTGAAATATTGCTACTATTCTATTCTCTCCTTCCCTTCTGGGATTTACACACAGTTAGAACATTTCACCATGTTCTATATATTCTTATCCTTGTTCTGTATTCTTCATTCTTTTCTCTTTGTACTTTAATCTTGATACTTTCTACTTATATGACTTCTAGTTAAACTGTTTTGATGTGTCTAATCTCTTATTAAAGTCATGCATTTGTTTCTTGATTTTAGTTATAATTTGTTTCAGTTCCAAATAACCAATTGATCCTTTCAATAGGCTTTAAGTACCAGTTGAAATTCTCCATATTTTTCACCATTTTCTTAACTATATTAATTATTGTTATTTTAAGTTCTCTGTCTGATAACTCCAGTATATGAATCATCTGTGGGGATATTTCTACCATCTGCTTTTAATATGGTTTTTTGGTTATGTGGACCTTTTTATAGCATTCCTAATAATTTTTACTGGATGCCAGACATTGTGCATTAAAAATGTAAAGGTTTGGAATAACACTATCTCTTTCTTGAGCCAGTTAAGTTGTCTTCTGGCACATAGATATAGTGCAAGTAGATCATCTTAACCCTGTCTAGGCTTGCTTTTAGGCTTTATTAAAGATGATTTACTTTTTTGCCATTACTTCTTAGATATTTTAGGCTTTAAGCTAAAGCTTAGATACTTAGGCTTTTCTGTGGTTTCCTCTAAAGGTCTGTTGCTTTTAGACATTTTCTCCACCTTTACCAATCTCTAACTCCATCCTGCCTCCCTAGCACCCTGCAGCTACTGAATCTCTGTTCAGTTCTTTAGCCTCAAAGATGCTTACAACTTTCACAACTACAACTCAACATGGATAATAGACCTAAATATAAATTGCAAAAGTATAAAAATTCTAGATGATGACACAGGAGAAAATCTAGTTGACACTGGGTTTGGCAATGACTTTTTAGCTACAACACCAAAAGCATGATCCATAAAAGAAAAAATTGATTAAGTTGGACTTCATTAAAATTTAAAACTTCTACTCTGCAAAATATCCTGTTAAAACAATGCAAAAACAATCTATAGTCTGGGAGAAAATATTTGCAAAATATTTGCCAAAAAATTTTTATAGAAGTTGTATAAAAGACGTTTATTCAAATATACATAGAAGTCTTAAAACTCAACAATAAGAAAACAAACAAGTAAAAAATGAGCTAAACTATGAACAAATGCCTCACCTGAGCAGATATACCAATGACAAATAAGCACATGAAAAGATTTTCAACATCATATATCATTAGGGAAATGCAAATTAAAACAAAATAGGATACCACCACACACCTATCAGAATGCCTCAAATCCAAAAACTGACAACACCAAATACTGGGGAAGATGTGGAGGAGAGTTATTTATTGCTGATGGGAATACAAATAGCACAGCACTGTCCAAGACCATTTGGCGGTTATTTACAAAGCTAAACATGGTCTTACAACACAATCTGGGAATTGTCCTCCTAAGGTATTTACCCAAATGAATTGAAAGAATTATGGTTCACACAAAGTCTACACATGAATGTCTATATAGAAGCCTTATTTATAATTGCCCAAAACTGGAAACAACCAAGATGTCTTTCGAAAGGTGAATAAGCTGATGAACACACTGTAGCACATTCATGCAGTAGAATTGTATTTAGCAATAAAAAGAAATGAGCTATCAGGGCAGAAAGACCTGGAAGAATCTTAAATGCATGTAAAGGCAATCTGAAGAGGGCTAAGGTCTCCAGTAGAATCTTGAGTAGTAGTGGTAAAAAAAAAAAAAAAAAAAAAAAAAAAAAAAAAAATCATACATCCATACTGTGTCTTAACTTTGATGAAAATACTTCTATATGTAATGATTAATATGTTTTGGGGAGGGGTTGCATTGACATCAGTTACAACATTAGGGAGCTACCTTTTTGTTGTTATTGTTGTTGTTTTAATTTAAGAGAGAGAGTGAGCAGGGAAGAGGAGCAGAGGGAGAGAGAAAGAGAATCTTAAGCAGGCTCCACATTCAGTGTGGAGCCTGACACAGAGTTCATTCCTCCAACGCTGGGATCATGACCTGAGCCAAAATCAGGATCAACCAACTGAGTCACCCAGGTGCCCCAAGGAGTTACCTCTTTATCCTAGTTTGCTAAAGAGTTTTTTTTTTTTTTTTTTTTAAGATCATGAATAGATTTTGAATATCATCAACAATTTCCCCTATTTATTGACTGGTCATATTTCCAATTTGATATGTTAGTATGGTGAGTTACAATGATAGAATTTTTAGTTGTTGAACCACTGTTGAATTTCTGATGTGAACTTGGTCTGGATGTATTTTTTAGTATGTAGTTTGATTCAATTTGTTGGTACAGTGTGTTTACATCCATGCTCAAAAGTGAAATTTGCCTATAATTTTTTTCATTGATTTTATATGGCCTCATGAGTATTGAGTAGTTTCTTCTTCTTTTTTTTTAAGTTATGTTTTCAACAGATTGTATAAGACAGTGATTAGTTGTTCTTTGAAAGTTTGTCAGAACTACTTATAAACCTATGTAGAGATGACATCTTTATTGTAGAGAGTAGAAAATTTAATACTGATTATGATTTTTGAATGATTATTTGACCAGGTTTTTAAAAGATTTTTTGACTTACATTTTCTTAGAAAATAATGTATTTTGGGTAAGTTTCATAAATTTATTGAATATAGCCATTCAAATTACTCTCCTAGGAGCTAAATCCTTCTCTTTCTTTCTCTACCTTTTTATACTGATCTATTTACTTTTAAAAAGAAAAAACCTTTTGGTGATATTATTTGTTTCTCTTATTGTTTTATTAAATAATTAAATTACACTTTTATATTATTGTTTTCTTCTATATTCTCTGGGCTAACTCTAAATTATTTTTAGCTTTGCGAGTTAAGTGCTCACTTTATTTTTCATATTTCTTGTGTTCTCATATGTAAAAAGTATAAATTTCCCTCTAAGCTCCACTTTAGCTAGCTTCATGTCACTACTCATTTATAAGTAGTGATTTCACTGGCTTTCATTTCTAAAGATTTCATAATTTCCATTTTGATTTCTTATTTGGACCTTAAGATGTTTAGAAGTGAGGATTTTGTTTCCCAAATTAATTTTTTAAGTTTATTTATTTATTTTGAGAGAGAGAGAGAGAGAGAGAGAGAATCTCAAGCAGGCTCCACATTGTCAGTGCAGAGCACGACATGGGGCTTGATCTCACAAACAGTGAGATCACAACCTGAGCTGAGACCAAGAGTTGGAGGCTTATCTGACTGTGCCACCCAGGAGCCCCTCCAAATTAATTTTTAAACTATCTTTTTTGCATTGATTTTTATTTTTATTTCATGTGGGTCAGAGAACACTGTCTCTGTATTATCAGTTTTTAAAGTGTTTGTTGAAGATTCTGTTGTGTCTCAATATATAATTTTTGTAAATGCTTTGTGCATGCTTGAAAAGAATACATTTTCTATGTTGGATGCAAAGTTTTACATATATTCATTTAAATTTATATATAAATTTAGATAAGCATTTTTATAAACCTTTTTTCTGGTTGAGCAACCAGTTTCTGAAACAGTGTGTTAGATCTTTATCGGTGGTTTGAAATTGCTTATTCTTCCTCTTAATTATATTGTTTTTTCTACATTCATGTTGAATTATAAAGTTGGACAAAGCAAAGGTAATGATTTTGATGATGGATTACTTTTATCATTAAGAAATTGTCTCTTTTGTTGTTAATAATTTCACATTAAACTCTACTATGATATTATCTTTGCTAGATTAGGTCTCCTTGTATATTTATTCCTATTTCTTCACTTTTAGCCTTTCATTATGACATTTTTCCAGATATCTCTTATAAACAGAATAAAACTGATTTAAAAAATTAAATCTGGGGGTGCCTGGATGGCTCAGTCATTTAAGCGCCGGACTCTTGATTTCAGCTCAGGTCATGATCTCACAGTTCATGAGATCGAGCCCCGCATCGATCAGCACGGAGTGTTTGGGATTCTCTCTCTCTCTCTCTGCCCCTTTCCCCCTTTCTCTCTCTCTCTCTTCCCCCTCTGTCTCAAAATAAATAAATAAGCCTTAAAAAGTTAAATCTGCATCTTTCATTTAATAACTATCCTTAATTATTAGACACTTCATTAAATTTATTCTTTCCTCTATCAAGTGTAGAGTTCACGAAATATTTGATGAAAATGACAAAATGCTTTTACTTCCCTTGTATCTTTTCCTATATATACTATCTACAATACTGACATGTTTCAGTTGCTATGACTGTGAAAAATTACCCCAGAATGTAATGTTAAAAAAAACACCAACTTCCATACATATGGATTTTGTTGTTCACAAATTCAGACAGGGCACAGAGGGGATGGCTTGTCTCTACTCTAGAATGTCTGGTGTCTCAGTTGGAAGACTCAAAGACTGGGCACTAGACTCATGTGATAATTAATTTACTCAGAAGTCTGGTGGTGGATGCTGGCTGGGAGGTGCATTCCCTTTCCATAGAGGCCTCTCTATACAACCTCTTTTTGTGAACTAGTTTGGACTTCTGTGCTGCATGGTGGCTGGTTTTGCCAAAGTCAACTTCCCATAAGAGAGAGCTAGGATGAAGCTCTATCCTTATGACCTACCCTCAGAAGTCATAAGTGACTGCTTATGTGTAACTGCATAAGTGTTACTTCTGTGCACTCTACTGGTCAGAACAATCACAAACCTGACCACCTTCAAAGGGAGGAGAAATAAATCATGATGAAGAATGACAAGTTTCTGAAAAGCATGTGGAACTGAAAGCATTACTTTCCTACGTAATGCTTTCCTATGTCCACTTTTGGAAAACTCAATCTTGATAACAGTATTATTTAGAGCATATACATCAGACTAACATTAAGAAGTTCTTTACAAACAATACTTACTTAATAATAAATTTTACTAATTATATGTCCACCTTTTTTTCTTACATTTCACTCTTCTTTGCAGAAGTGCTCCTTTGACAGTTTGCTCAGAGAGGATCTGTAGGTGATAAATTCCTGAGTTGTTGAGATGTCTTAAAATATAATTTTCACCACTGAATTTGGAAGATTCTTTGGCTAAGTATAGAATTCTGGGTTTGAAATTCTTTTTCTTACCATTTTGAAGATATTGATTCATGGTTTTTTTTTCTTCTTGATTTCACTATTGCTGATGAGAATCTGACCTCAATGATTCTCATTCCTTTTGTAGGTTATCTCTGATAACTTTTTGGATTGCCTCTTCTTCTCCAGGCTTTATTGAGGGGTAATTCACAAATCAAATTGTATAGAGTTAAGGTGTACACCATGATGTTTTGATATATGTATCCATTGTGAGTTGTTGACCACAAAGAAGGTAATTGACATCTCTATTATAATCTCAAATAGTGATCCTGAGAAACTCAACAGGAACCCATGGGGGAGGGGAAGGAAAAAAAAAAAAAAAAAGACGTTAGAGTGGGAGAGAGCCAAAGCACAAGAGACTGTTAAAAACTGAGAACAAACTGAGGGTTGATGGGGGGTGGGAGGGAGGGGAGGGTGGGTGATGGGTATTGAGGAGGGCACCTTTTGGGATGAGCACTGGGTGTTGTATGGAAACCAATTTGTCAATAAATTTCATATATATAAAAAATAAATAAATAAATAAAAATAAAAATGCAACCCTTGGGGAAAAGGGAAAAGGAAAATTAAGAAACAAAAACAAAAAAGTAGAACTACCACAATTCCCAAAACAAACACTTTTATCTTCCTTAAGCAACTTTTATGCTTTTTTGCTGCTCAGATTAAAAGAGTTACAGAATTTCATATTTCTGTATTCCCTGCTGTTGGGAGATGCAGATCCCAGTGTGATGCCTCACCATGTTCAAGTGAATTATGTTATCCCTTAAAGTTCCCAAACTTTCCTTTCCCCTCCTGCTTTTGGCTCAATTTTAGTGTTTTTTAGTGAATTTCCATATGTCTGACCCTTATTGTAAATGGGCTCAAATCCTTATTGTATACAGCCTAAAATGATATAAATGTACAAAATGCAAAATAAATAAATAAATAAATAATCTCAAATAGTAGTTCCTTTTTTTTTTTTTTGCAAGCACTGTTAAGATCTCCTCTCTTAGAATTGTTTTTTAATCCTTGATTTTCTAAAATTTCACTATAAATTGTCCAAACTTCACCATACTATGTTCAATATGTCTTATTTATTCTACTAGGAAGGCTCCTTTCAATCTAAGGATTCATATCTTTTTTTTGTTTGTTATTTCTTTCCCTCTGTTCCCTGTATTCTCTCCTCCTGAAATTCTTCATGGATGTTAATGTTTTTCAATTGATCTTTTGTTTCTCAATATTTAATTTAAACACTCCATCATCCCAGTATAGCCTAGAGTTTAAAATATGGACTCTGAAAACCAGACCCTGGATTCAAATCTTTGCTCTTTTACCAGATGTGTTACTTTGGATGAGTTATAGTCCTTTTGTGCCATATGTTTCTCATCAATACAATGGGAATAATCCTAGCACATTCCTGACAGGCTTATTATGAGAATTATATGAATTTTAGATCAGTAAATAGGTTAGAACAATGCTTTGAAGATAGTAAGCCATATATATATATATATATATATATATATATATATATATATTAAGCTATTCTTCTTATCTTTCTTATTATCATTCCCTCCTGCTGCCCAATGGACCAACTTACTACCCCAGTCTTCAGCTATGTCTACTCTGTTGTTCAGCCCAGGTACTGAGCTTTTATTCTCAGCAATTATATTTTTCATTTCTAAAAATGTAAGTATTTTTTGAAAAACCCATTTGTTCTTGCTTTATATATCAAATACCTTATTATCTAAGAATATTAATTTTATTTATTCGTTATTAGTTCTTTCACTGAGTGTGAGTTTTCTTATTTGGTTTTTCTTTCAGAGTTTACAATCCTTAAGTAACTCATGACAATTGACCGTGAACTCATCCTTGCAGTTGTGATTTCCTACTAGTCCTCAGTGCAGCCTTCTTGGTGGGAGAGATGAAAGCAAGTTGCTTAGGGTTATTGCCTGTGGTATACAATGGGCAGCAGGGTGAGGATGGGCTGCCTGTTTGGGTATCTGAGTTTCTTATGTTTGGTTGCTTCTCACTTCTACCCAGTAACATCAGACATATTGCTTCATCTCAAGACCAGCTTCTGGAGAGTAAACACTTATACTGTAGCACCTGGCTTTTCATTGTATTTTATTACTATATATTATTATATCTGTTCTCCATTCTGTACCAAGAGTCAAATATGGTAGTTGGAATATAGTAAATTCTCAGTAAGTGTTTACTAAATGCACAAATAAAGGAAAAACAGAAATTTAATTAAATTTTAAAACCTGCCATGGCTTGTTTTGAGACTTTAAGGCAAGTTACTTTAGCACACATTTATTACATGCCTCTACTAAGTATTTTATATACATTATCTAATTTAATAATATTCACCACAATTCAAGTAAGTGAACTATATTCATTAGGGTGTAAGTTCAGCTCCTGTTATAGAGATCTAAGATACTACAGTATATACTTGACAGCAATTTATTTCTCTCTTACATAACAACCTAGATTTAAGAAATCTAGGATTGGTATGGTGACTTACAGTGTCAGGTAACTAAACTCCTTCTGTCTCATTGCTCAGTCATTTCTAGTTTGCTACCCTTGGTTTACGCCCTAACGTGGTTCATCACTATATCTTGATTCTTATCAGTAAGTATGGGAGAGGGAGAAGGAAAGGGCACAACTTTTCCTCTTTTTTTTCCCCCTTTTCAAGTTTTTATTTAAATTCTAGTTAGTTAACATATATGGTAAAATTGGTTTCAGGTTGCAATATGATGATTCATTACTTACATACAACACCCAGTGTTCCTCACAACAAGTGCCCTCCTCAATACCCATCACCCATTTATCCCACCGCCCCACCTATTTTCCTCCATCAACTCTCAATTTGTTCTCTGTCATTAAAAGTCTCTTATGGTTTGCTTCCCTCTCTCTTTTGTTTTCCTTCCCCTATATTAATCTGTTTTGTTTCTTAAATTCCACATAGGAGTGAAATCATGTGTCTTTCTCTGACTTATTTCGCTTAGCATAATACACTCTAGCTCCATTCATGTCGTTGCAAATGGCAAGATTTCATTCCTTGTAATGGCTGAGTAATATTGCATTGTATATATATACAACTATTCTTTATCTATTCATCAGTCTATAGACATTTGGGCTCATTCCATAGTTTGGCTATTGCTGATAGCACTGCTATACGCATGTGCCCCTTTGAATCAGCATTTTTGTATCCTTTGTATAAATACCTAGTAGTGCAATTGCTGGGTCAGAGGGTTGTTCTGTTTTTAACTTTTTGAGAAGCCTCCATACTGTTTTCCAGAGTGGCTGCACCAGTTTGCATTCCCACCAACAGTGTAAGTGTCCCCCTTTCTCTTCATCTTGCCAACATCTGTTTTTCCTGTGTTGTTAATTTTAGCCATTCAGACAGGTTTGAAGTGGTATCTCATTGTGGTTTTGATTTGTATTTCCCTGATGATGAGTGATGTTGAGCATCTTTTCATGTGTCTATTAGCCATCTAGATGTCTTCTTTGGAAAAATGTCTGTTTATGTCTTTTGCCCATTTCTTAACTGGATTATTTATTTTTGGGGTGTTAAATTTGGTAAGTTCTTTATAGATTTTGGATACTAACCCCTTATTAGCTATGTCATTTGCAAATATCTTCTCTCATTCTGTAGGCTGCTTTTTAGTTTTATTGATTATTTCCTTCACTGTGCAGAAGCTTTTTATCTTGATGAAGTCCCAATAGCTCATTTTTGCTTTTGTTTCCCTTGCCTCCGGAATGTGTCTAGAAAGAAGTTGCTATAGCCATGGTCAAAGACATTGCTGCCTGTGTCCTCCTCTAGAATTTTGATGGTTTCCTGTCTCCCATTTAGGTCTTTCATCCATTTTCAATTTATTTCTGTGTGTGGTGTAAAAAAATGGTCCAGTTTCATTCTTCTGTATGTTGCTGTCCAGTTTTCCCAACACCATTTGTTGAAGAGACTGTCTTTTTTCCATTGGATATTCTTTCCTGCTTTGTCCAAGATTAGTTGACCATATAATTGTGGGTCCATTTCTGGGTTTTGTATTCTGTTCCATTGATCTATGTGTCTGTTTTTGTGCCAGTACCATACTGTCTTGACTTGAGATCTGCAGACATCTTTTATACTCATGTCTCATTGGCCAGACTAAGTCACGTGACCTAATTGCAATGGAGCCTGAATCTTTATTTTTGGCAGTCTTATGTCCTACTAAATTTGAGAGTTCTGTTACTATAGAAGAAAGTAACAATTAACATTTGAAACCATTACTGTTCATATTTTAATGGAATCTAAGAATATAAAAAACATTTCCAATTAAATTGTGACAATACTTTCTTATCACTTAGAATTTTTATTGTGTATTTATTGAAGTAGAACTTTTTGATTCATTTAGACATGAATTGAATTATATGCCACTTTTGTCCATACATAAAAAAATATATAAAAGAGATATGTAAGCAAAAGAAATAATTTAAGATATTTAAATTTTTTCTTCATGTTCAGAGTCTAACTATTCTTAAATCGCTTAACTCAGAAGCATAAATATCTGAAGTTTTCTACACAGTGTTATCCTCTGTATCATAAAGAATGCTTGTAACATTAATTTTTGTAAAAAGTGCCTCATTATTGGGGCACCTGGTGGCTCAGTAAGTTAAGTGTCCAACTCTGGATTTCAGCTCAGGTCATAATCTCACGGTTTGTAAGATCTAACCCTGCACGGGGCTCTGCTCTGTCAATGTGGAGCCTGCCTGGGATTCTCTCTCTCCCTCTCTCTCTGCCTCTCCCCTCTTGTGCTCTCTCTCTGAAAATAAATACATTTAAAAAGTGCTTATTATTTCCAGTATTTTCTTACAAACAGCTGACACCCATTCTGCAGATTTTGATACTGGCTATGACTAAGAAAAGCTAGTAACTTAGTACTGATTCTGGACATCTCTGGATCTAACTAAAAATTGGGGTCTTATGAATATAGAAGGGGAGAATGAGTATTAGGGGACAACTAACAGTCTTAGCAACATGGTTATCACTTCCATACTATAATTACGAGGTAAATGAAACCCAGAGAATGGACAAATTTGCCCACTGACACACAATTACTAAGTCATGGAGCCAGAATCAAGTCTAGGTGTGTCCAGCTTTACAAAACTACTCTGAAACACAAACCTGGAATTGATGAGGCTTTGAAGAAACTGGCATACTCATATACTGTTGGTGGGAGTGTAAATTACTATCATATTTTAGGGAATACAATTCAGTAGAAAAAGAATTGATGTGTTTCTGTTTAAATTCAATACTTCTATGAATTGAGTCTATAGAAGTATCAATATAAACGTGCAAAAATACACATATAAGGTCTACATTAGTGAGTCACTTGTTCAGACTTTAAATTAGACACGTACTGCAAATAAGGGTAGGGGGATGGTGGCAAGTAGGTTTGAATTTCAGAGCCAGCAGTGGTAATATTGTCGTTGGTGCAAGCCATAGCGTCTACAACCAGTAGTCACACTACCAACGTCCCCACTATACCAATTCTGTGATGGGATTTTGAGACTTTGTCTTGTCAGACAGTCTCCAATATAGGTTCTCTGAGCATCCCAGAGATTCTGTGGGTTGCCTAGTATATTTCAGTGAATTCTTTTTCTCCTTAAACTGTTACATTGGTTTCTACTGATTGTAACTAACAACTGTGACTGATAAACTGACCTCATTTGTTTTCCTCTAAAGTGCCAAATCCTTACTGCCTTAGGACATTTGCTCTGGTGCTCCCTCTGCCCTGACTCACCCGGCTGGATCCTTTGTATCACTCAGGATTTAGGCCAAATGTCATCCTTTAGAAACAGCTGAGATCCTCCGCAGAAAGAAGTGCTACATCCACACTTTTCATTCTTCATCAAATATCCACGTTTTCTTTTCTTCGCAGAACTTACTAGTAGGTGAAATTATTTAGTTCACATTTATTTGTTTACTTGCTTATCTTCTCCTCCACACCAAAAGAAACTGCAGAAATTACCTTACCTGGCAAAGAGGCACATAGTGTGGGCACAATAATATTTGCTGAATTAATAAATGATGAATGAATTTTATATCTTTGTCTTGTAATACTTATGAAATTGGGAATATCCTTTGAATATTCATCAATTATTTGGTTAAATAAATTGGGGCACACCATGCAATGGAATATTATGCACCTATTAAAAAGATGGGTTATGGGGTGCCTGGGTTGCTCAGTCAGTTGAGTATCTGACTTTGGTTCACATCATGATCTCACAGTTTGTGGGTTTGAGCCCATATTGAGCTTTGTGCTGACAGCATGAAAGCTGCTTCAGATTCTCTTTCTCCCTCTTTCTGCCCCTCTCCTGCTCATGCTCTCTCTCAGGAGTGAGTCAACATTAAAAAAAATTTTTTTAAAGACAGCGTACATTTTATATATCTTAACATAGAATTCCACAGCACTGCCAAGTAAAACAGTCCCATGTAAATGAAAGTAAATATAAAGGGATATTTCATATGTGTAAGATGCCTAGAAATAATATGGGAAGATACTAAACAAATTGTTAAGAAAGAGAAGCCTCCGGGGTGCCTGGGTGGCTCAGTCGGTTGAGCAACTGACTTCGGCTCAGGTCATGATATCACGGTTCGTGGGTTTGAGCTCCGCATCAGGCTCTGTGCTGACAGCTCGGAGCCTGGAGCCTGCTTCGGATTCTGTATGTGTGTGTGTGTGTCTCTCTCTCTCTGCCCCTCCCCCACTTGTGTTCTGTCTCTCTCTCTCTCTCTCTCTCTCTCAAAAATAAATAAAATGTGAAAAAAAAATTTTTTTAAAAGAAAGAGAAGCCGCCTACTTCTTGCCATATATATATATATGGCAATAATCATGTATGCATTGAGTCTTTTGGTTTCAAACAAACAAACAAACAAACTGGTCTGAAAAAGATAGATTTATTAGAAAAATATGAAGGTCTGATATCCTTTGTAATGAAAGGAAAACTTGAACACACAACTACTGAAAGGGCAGAAAGGATACTGGGTCTCAGAAACTCCCAGAAACAAAGATATAAAAATTGTCAGATCTCTTTCCATGGGTCTCTTACCCCAGCTTCTCTATGCATGTCAGCTTCACTCTGTCTCACTGCTATCCTTCTGCTTCCCAAGTCTCCAGAGGGGGATGGTGGCGACACACTAGAGAAATCTGCTCTCTTTAGCTTCATTGAAGACTTCTTAGAACCATCTGTAGAGCACTTTCCTGTAGTTTGTCCTAGGTGAAGGAGGAAGTAATAATGGAGACAGTTTGTAAAAAAGCACATACATGACATTTAGACCGGGGCTCTGAATTCTCTCACTTCAACAGAATACATTTATAATAATGTAAATGATGTAAGATTCCAGCGTTGGACATACATGGTGAAAACTTTTACATTGTCATTAGGGTAACTGACTGTCTTCTAGAACACTCATGTCTTTATGTTCACATAATCTATAGGCAACAGCTTATCTTTAAGCATTGTTGAGAAGTCTTCCACAAACAATTTGGGAGCTGTATGTAACTCTGAATAGGGACTGGCAATAGTTGTAGTACTGCACCATTTCTCATAAACCTTGGTTGAATCTTAATCACAGTTATTTAGATCGTCAATATTTTTACAGAATATTTTTGCCCAGTCAGTCCCATAAAAATCCATAAGGTAATGTTTTAAAATTGTTAATATATTGGAGTAGACTACCTGCTGGTTTGTTTTATTTCAGTCTTAACAGAATAAAGGATTATTGCCTCTTCAAAGCGACTCAAATGTCCATCAACTGATGAACGGATAAACAATAAGGGGTATAGCCATACAATGGAATATTATTTGGCCATGAAAAGACATGAAGTACTGATGAAGTACTAATATATGCTACAAATAGAATAACCTTGAAAACATTATACAAAGTCAAAGAAGCCAGGCACAAAGGACCACATATTGTAGGATTCCATTGATATGAAAAGTCTAGAAGAGGTAAATCTGTAGAGACACAAAGTTATTACTAGTTGCCTAGGTCTTGGGTGGGGGGGGGGAAGAAATGGGAAATTCAAAGACAATAGCTAAATGGTGTGGGGTTTCTTTTCATGGCAATAAAAATGTTCTAAATTGATTTGGGTGCTAGATGCATGATTCTGTGAAGAAACTAAAAGCCAATTAATTGTACAGATTAAATGACTGAATTTTATAGCATGTGAATTATATATCAATAAGGCTGTTTTTTAAAAATGTATCCATACAAAATATATAAAGAATTTATAAAACTCAACACCCAAAAAACAAACCATCCAATTAAAAAATGGGCAGAAGACATGAACTGACATTTCCCAAAGAAGATATCCAGATGGTCAACAGACATATGAAAAGAGGTTCATCATCACTTATCATTAGGGAAATGCAAATGAAAAGTACAATGGGATATCAGCTCATACCTGTCAGAATGGCTGAAATCAACAACACAAGAACCAACAGGTGTTGGCAAGAGTGTGGAGAAAAAGGAACACTCATGTGCTGTTGGTGGGAATGCAAACTGGTGCAGCCACTCTGGAAAACAGTATGGAGGCTCCCCAAAAAGTTAAAAATAGAAGTACCTTATGATCCAACAATCACCTTACTGCACTACTGGGTATTTACCCGAAGAATGTAAGAACACTAATTCAAAAGGATACATGCATCCCTATTTTTATAGTAGCATTATTTATAATAGCCAAGATATGGAAGCAGCCCAAGTGTCCACCAACTGATGAATGGAGAAGGAAGATAGATACACACACACACACACACACACACACACACACACACACACACACAGAGTGAAATATTACTCAGCCATAAAAAAGAATGAAATCTTGACATCTGCAATGACACGAATAGAGACAGAGTATAATGCTAAGCAAAATAAGTCAGTCAGAGAAAGACAAATACCATATGATTTTACTCACATGTGGAATTTAGGAAACAAAACAAAAATGATCATGCTTGAGAGGGATGGTGGAAGAAGGGAGAGGCAAACCAAGAAACAGACTCTTAACTAGAGAACAAACTGATGGTTACCAGAAGGAAGGTTGGTGAAGGGGTGGGTGAAAGGTGAAAGGGATTAAGAGTACACTTATTTTGATGAGCACTGAGTAATATATTGAATTTTTGAATCACTATATTATACACCTGAAACTAATATAACACTGTATGTTACCTACCCTGGAATTGAAATTTAAAAATATAAAGAGTGCTTAAACAAAAAAACAAACAAACAAACAAAACATGTATCCATAGACAATAGGTAAAATTGGCAGGGTTGTATTTCAATAAAATTTTATTTATAAAAACACATGACTGGCCCATGGGCCATAGTTTTTGATCTCTGTTCTAGAGTAATAAAATCTCGTAACTTTTGGCTGGGTACTGACCCACTAGGAAAACAAGTATTACTATTCCCAGCTTCTCTTGTAGAAGCTTGTGTACAATTTTTGGGAACTGTCCTTAAATGGAAGAGGTGTGCCGTTCTTTGTAGGTCTCCATTCTTCCTGTTCACTAGAATGACTGGAGCTCTTGCAGCCATCTTGGACCAGGAAATTACTTTGAAAAATGGAAGTCACACACAGTGGGGCCATAAGGTAGGAGGAGCCTGGAATCCTCACCCCATGAATCACCATACTAATCCCAAGATAATTTCACCAGATTTCTTGAAAGAAAAAAATAAACTTGTCATATTAAAAACATAACGACTTTTATTTTGGTGCTTTCCATTACTCTGTGCTCATGGCTGAACCTAGGTCCAACTACTAAAGCCTTGAAGAGTTAAAAACTAGCTCTGCTTCCTAAAAGGATTTTAGGAATCCTTCCTAAAAAGGATTCCTCTGCTCTACAGGACAGGGGGAAAAAAAAAAAAAAAGGCCCTGGAGGGGTTCAGCTTTACCTTGACATGATTAGAATAATGTCTGAAGAGCTCTAAAAAAGTGTTACAAATGAGCTCTAAATATAATATGCTTACTTTTGTTCTTGCAAAGACACAGGGCTACAGTCACAATAGCCTATCTTCTCCATAAAGGTATGAGGCATGAAGCAGGCCTAATATTTTCATGACCCTCCCCCAAAGTATCTCTGTGTTATAGAGTCACACTGGTATATACTGAATGTTTGTTCTCTTAAAATTCATACGTTGATGCCCTAACCCCAAATGTTGCTGTATTTGGAGATGAGGCCTCTGAAAACTTAAAGTTAAATAAGATAAGGGTGGGGCCCTGATCCTATAAATTAGTGTCTTTATAAAAAGAAACACCAAAAATACCTCCCATTCCCTCCCTTCTCACACAGGCACTGAGGAAAAGTCATGTGAGGACATAGCAAGAAGGTGGCCATCGGCAAGCTAGGAAGGGAGTTCTCACCAAAAACTGAATTGCCCAGAACCTTGACCTTGGACTTCCAGCCACTAGAACTGTGAGGAAATAGTTTTGTAGTATAAGCCGCCCAGTCTGTGGTATTTTGTTATGGCAGCCTGAGCAGCCTATACACACTCTAAAGGGAAGGTGTGGAAAAGAAGGTTCTGCTTCAGCATCATTTTCCAATTACCCTCTGACAATATCCACTTCAATACTGACATAACCATAAGCTGGCTTCACATATTCGGGACCTGCCTGAAATTTCAACTTACCTCTTACTCTTATGGGTGATTTGGAGGGTTTTGGAGGTTCCATGCTGGGATGCCTTCTGACTGCAACTCCTGTGACATGCAGAATGACCAACCATCCTGAGTTGCCTGGGACCGAGGGATTCCTGAGACTCAGGACTTTTGGTACTAAAGCATGGAGAGTTCCAGGCAAACTTAGACAAGTTGGCCATCCTAGATGGGCAATGCATTCTATTTCCCCCATTCTGCTCCTTCTATAGCCCCAGACTTTCTGATAATCCACACCACATAAACTCTCTCAGTTGGAGTCCCATTTCTCTTCTAGGAAGTCCTCTTGGGCAAGAGTCAAAAGAGCCCCAGGCCAGCTCTCTCATTCCCACATGCGGTACACATTTGGTGCACGAGAAACACTCGAACATCATTTGCCCTGACAAACTATGGTAGTGACAGCTGATCCCAACATAGCAACTCTTCTTTATTCCTCTGCCCAAACTTCTCACTGACCCATTTCTCCTACCTTAGGATTCTCAGATATGAGTCAGGCACTACTGTACTTCTCAAAACCCAAGGGAGACATATCAAGTTCCCTAAGTAGTGCCTTTGGAGCCCCACTCGGTAGACTTGACGGGGAGTGAGGAAGCATAACAATGGCCTTCTCCAAAACTCCTCATGAAATCACCTCTTTTATAATATTCTAAGCCTTGAAATTGGTGACAATCTCCAATAATTGAATAGCCAGTTTTTGGACTGTGGTTACCAAATACAGGGAGCAAAACTGACCAAGGGCCCCAGAGGTTACCCTCTGAAATCTTCTGCCACATTTGCACCAAAGAGCAAGCTTTCCATGGGCTGCTCCAGCCAGTGACTGAATGCAGCATAGATAATAAGGCAGACTCCTTCCTAGGAGGACTCCTCTGATGGCAGTTTTAGCTTGAGCATTCCCAACAGCCTTGCCAAATCTTCCTTAGACTGTTCAGCAGCCTGAGACACTTCCACCAACCTCCTCCGACCTCCTTCACAGAGTTTCAGACTTGCACCAGTCTGATGGCTCTCTCAGCCTTCTCTCCTTTCTCTTTCACAACTGTTTCCTCTAACAAATTCTTGCGCACTTAATCTCATCTTAACTGTTTCTCTGAGGGCCCAGACTAACATAAAGATATTTCCTTTGAGAGGCGCCTGGGTGGCTCGTTCAGTTAAGCATCTGACTTCGGCTCAGGTCATGATCTCGTGGTTTGTGGGTTTGAGCCCTACATTGAGCTCTGTGCTGACAGCTCAGAGCCTGGAGCCTGCCTTGGATTCCGTGTCTCCCTCTCTCTCTCTCTGCCCTCCCCCACTCACACTCTGTCTCTTTCTCTCTCTCTCAAAAGTAAACATTAAAATTTTTTTTAAAAAGATACTTCCTTTGAAGACATGCATCTTGTCAGGACCTCACTTGATGTTTCGTAGTTGTTGTGTTACAATGCTGCAGGCAACACTCCCACTCCAGTATCGTTATGCTACTAATTACAGGATGAACGAATGATATGGTAAGAAGGAACCCCAGGGGAATCTATGGTATTTTACTTTTTTTGTTGTTCAGAACACTCTAGGTTTTGTCAAAATATATGTCTAATTTGTAGGAGTATAATGCTGAAAGTTTGGTAAGAATTATCATAGTGGGTGCTCAATGTGTGAGTGGGAACATTGTATATGCAAATCTATTTGAGTGGACAACAGGTTTTGTGCCAAGACTTAGATAAAAAGGTTGTTACATGCTAACTTGGAACTACAAAGCAACCTCAACCCCAATATCCCCCAATATCAGCATTTTCCTTTATTCCCCTACATTTTATATTTTCTTCCTCCCCAATCCCTTCTCATTCTTCTCGTCTATGTTTTCACTGTATTTCTGTGCCACTCCTTGAGAGGTCACTAAAGAGCAACAGCGGGAAGCAGAATACAGAAATAGAGAATGAAACCTTTATTTTGCACAGTCTAAACCTGATAAATAGCTTAAAGCTGTACCCCAAAGAAAGCAGAATAAAAATAGCTTTTTATACTTGTTCTCCAGAATTTCAAGTGCCCCAAATCCTTCTCTTTCTCTTAGAAGAAAAACTTTGATTGTAGGATATTTTTATACAAAGGTGTGTGAAAAACATCAATACCCAAACTGTATTTTGATAACATCCTGACAAAAACCAATGTTTTTCCTAACAGAATTCCTGTAATTTGTGTCAAGGACTGTCATTGGTCAAAATCTGGCAATATGCCTTTGTCTTCATTATCGCAAGCCATTAAAAACGATTTGCTGTGGTCAATTTGTTTATTTCCCTATATTAAAAAGATATTGTAGCAGATATAAAAAATAAAAAGAAAAGAATTAAGTGGCCACTCTTCAAATATTATCATTCTAAATTCTGATGTATTTGTTTAGTGCTTTTTTCTATACATAATTTATTTTTACAAAAATATTGCCTCACTCCCATGATATCCAGCACTGGGCTCTGTCCTTCCCTGAGGACACGTTGCCCCTGGGACCTTTGACACCCAGGGGTCTCAGAGTTCCCATTCTAAGGAGGTGTTGGGGTGTGTGTGGCTATTTCCCTACCTGGTGGCCTCTCTGTAAAAGAAAAAGAAAAAGAAAACAAAACAAAACACAGCAAAAAGAAAAAAAGACCTCACTGGCTATTCACACTTCAGTATTTGAAAGCTGGTTATAGTTAATGTTGACATAAGATCAAAGTACTGGTTCTCAGTTATATTCTAAAGAAATGGAAACCAAGAGAAACAACTGATTTGGTGGAAAACCCAAAATAATAGCTGCCAGTCCTTTATCAAGACCGACTGGACGATGATGACAGGCCTCGAATGGTCTGAACAGTCTTGACTTTACAAGTGCCCGACAGGAGTTAAAATGTTTCCCAGCTCCAACAGTCAGTGCCCAATCCCCACAGTTAACCTGCGGTCGAGGTCAGCAAGAACCCTGCATGTGCAGACTCAAGGGGTAGGAGACCAAGTGAGATCCCAGGGCACTGGGTTAGTTTACAGTTCGGTCTGTGTCCACCGCAAAGACCACGGTGGCTTGGCACCATTCCATGGGCAAATGTTGCCGAGCTGAAGGTGAACGCCCCTACCGAAGCTACCTGCCAGGATGCAAGCACCAGAGATTGGGATTTTGCGAAACGTAGGCATTACGGAGATTTAAAAGACAGTCTCCGCAGCCAAACTGAGGGGGTCAGACCAGCTCCAATACAAGCTGAATGACCTTAGACAATTCACTTGCCCTCTGCGACCCTTAATGTCTCCATAATGGAAAGGATAAAATTTCTTCCTCCTGGGCCTGTTGGGAAGAGAGGATTTAAATGGCACGGCAATGCTGATGTCGAGCACAACACATGACACATAAAACTGGATACAAGAACTCGGTAGTGAATAAGACCCAACCTTTCCTGTCACCGTCTCTACCGCACCCGCTTCCGGAGCCCCTTCACCTCAGCCGAACGCGAATCCCTCCGCGCTCGCGTCACTTCCGGGAGACTTTGGTCGGGGCTCCTCGACATACCCGGATGCACCTAACATGGCTGCCATCATTGAGGGGCCGCAGTGGAGTTCGAGTCAAGAGCTGCCCAGAAAGCGCTCAGAGCTGGGGCTTTAAGGAGGCCTGTCAAAGGACAAAAGATGAGATTACTAGGCGGCAGGGTACTCTAAAAGACCTAAAAAATGTGCCTCCGCGCTTCCTGTTAACTTGCCGCCAAGTGTTTCTAAATGAGCCGCCCCTCTTGGCAGGGTGGGGCCTCGTTTCTTACCCAGGCTTTCCGTGTGTGCCGAGTTTTGGTTTCTGTCTCTCCGCGTAGTCCTGGAGTTGGGCGGGCACTGCGGGGGCTAGCCCGGGAGGAAGGGGCGGGCCGGAGGCGAGGACGGAGAGAGGCGGGGCACGCTAGGAAAATTGGGGGCGGCAGAGGTTTGGGGCGCCCCACTAAGTGCCCTCGAGCTGCCGTGCCCGTTGGAGTCTTGCTCCTGGTCTTTTTGCCCGACATGCACCTTGCCGTGGGGCTTTACATTTGGCCATCGGGCTGTTCCCTGCCGACCCAACCATACTCAGCTTTAGACTTTGACCCTCGAATAATATCCGGGATGTGATTGGTCTTTAAAAGTCCCAAACATAAGCAAACTAATAATGTTAGTTTTAAATTTCAGAATTAATAGGGAAACTTCACATGTTGAATTATTTTTCTTTTAAGGTTTAAAGTTGGATAACATATTAGAGCTTGTGAGATTTCTTAACAAAAGCATTCTTAACACTAACGGGTATAAGAAAATAAAATAATATTTAAAATATTCAGAAAATTGTTGCACTTTGCTACTGCGTAGTTGTCATGATGAAACACAAAGACACCGGAATTGTACCTCGTGATAAGACTTTAATTGCGAGAGGCTTCTGCAAATACAATAATTCTAAATATAGATATATTCGTTTAGGTTAGTTCTCTCCAGTTTTGTCTCCGGGTGAAACCAGAACAAATGTGAGTTGATTGGTTAACATTTCCTAGTAATTAAAATTACTTTTTAACTGCTTAACTGTATATCTGTTGCATTCAGAATCTCAGTTGAAACTATGTAATGAACTCACGATGTGAAATGTACATATAGAATGTAATAAACTCATGATGTGAAATATACATAGAGAATGTTATTTTTATAACAAAAATATAGAAACTAACATGTAAGGCAGGTTGACTCTATATAACACGGTGTGTTATAATTTAGATTTTCACTTAAACTCCCCAAATTAGAAGAGCTGACCAGAAAGACTTAAAAAAGAAATGTAGATATTTAACCATTCTCTAAACATGCCATTGTTTGAACAGAATACAAATGGCATTAGAAAGCACCTGGGATTTATTTTTACAATTATATACTATATGCAAGGCACTGAGTTGATAATGAATGGGAAAGTGCTTTACAACATATTAAAGGAATATGTTGATCATGAACAGTACTCTCACTCTTCTGACCAAATCATGTCCTCCTAGGGTAGGTACATTTTAACCTCCAAAACTTGTGGTTCTTGTACAAGTATTAATATATATGGTTGTAATAATATTTTATAGAAAGCAAAAATAAATGAACTGTTTATGCATTTTGAATATTCTTTCCTTGTTTATATATATGTTGTTTCAGGTTGTGTTTATAAATACATTCATATACATCAGAGTCCTTAGTAACTTGATAATCATAGTTGGTGTCAATTCTTATTTTTTGTATGGTTTTTTGCAGGTAAGTCTACTGGGTTCTTGGCATAGTACCATATGGACCTGGACAAAGCATTGTTAAGGTGGAAATTTTTATTAATCAGCTCAAATGTTTGACCAGTCTATTTATTTTCAGTATTTTAGTTAAATAACTAGATGTGGGCTTGGTATAGTGAGCAATATTTGTAGGATAATTGGTCACTTTAAATTTCCTACCAAATGTGAAGTTTGATCTCAGATAGTTTTTGGCACTTACCGTATGCCAAACTCTGTTAAGTCCTATACGTACATTATCTTACTTAGTACAATGTCATGAATTAGGTCTGTTAAACTGTTTTTTACAGATGGAGAAACTGAGTCAGAGGATAAAGTTCCTTGCCCATGGTCCTAAAACTAGAACCATATTCTAGAGCCTTTCTCTGCATATATCTGAAGACTTTGGTAGAAGAATAAGAATAGAACTCAGAGGGGCGCCTGGGTGGCGCAGTCGGTTAAGCGCCCGACTTCAGCCAGGTCACGATCTCGCGGTCCGTGAGTTCGAGCCCCGCGTCAGGCTCTGGGCTGATGGCTCAGAGCCTGGAGCCTGTTTCCGATTCTGTGTCTCCCTCTCTCTCTGCCCCTCCCCCGTTCATGCTCTGTCTCTCTCTGTCCCAAAAATAAATAAACGTTGAAAAAAAAAAAAATTAAAACTAAAAAAAAAAAAAAAAAAAAGAATAGAACTCAGAACCTGGACTCATACTACCTACCCTGCTTTGTAAATTAGTGCAAGTCATTTAACCTGTCTGAATTTCATTTTCCTCTCCTATAAGAAACGAACACTTTCAACTATTGTATTTAATTGAATCTTGCATCATCAAGAATCCTTAAGAATGCCTTCACCATTGTCTCCCAAGCTTCTGACACCTGTTCCTTGAGTTTTGACACGCATATGCAGGCAGTGACAGCTCTCCCTTGAGCACGGCCTGGTCTGACCACGTTGTAAGATGTGGCTGTTTTCGCAGCATCGAAATGTAAAATAAGGTGCTTCTTGGAATTGGTAATATATACATAGTAGATGATCTCTGAACTCCTTTCAACCCCAATTCTGTGACATCTCTGACAATCTAATACTTTACTGCTGGTTTATGTATTTTTTAATGTGAATGCTCCAAGGTAAAACAAGCTTCTTGGTAATGGAAAAGTGGGAACCATTCCTGTCTTTTTCATTTCTAAATCTTCACTTCCCAGAACAATGCCTGGCAGGTAGTAAATGCTCAGTAAATATTTGCTGAACAAATTAAGCAAATCTTCACATTATAAATACAGCTTTTTAAAAAAAATTGTGTTTGACCTGAATTTGACATAATATAGAGTGGTATTAACAATGAAAAAATACTTTGCTAACATTTTTTGCATTCAGGAAAATACTCTTATAAATAACAGTGGTCATTGTTTCCAAACATCTTTTCTGTGCGTTGTTATTGGTTGTCATCAAGTGTGTGGTACATTTTGTTCCTTGAAGAGGTATAGTAAAAATTGAAATGCTGGCATATAGACTTTTAAACAAGGAATCAAACTGGTTTTTGTTTTTGTTTTTTAGTTAGCAAAAGTATAGGAACATTGGTTAATATATAGAGATTTTTATTTTAACAAAAGTTGGGAAAATGTTATTTGATATCTTCATTAAATTTTGATGAGTATTCTGGAGGTGATTAACCATACCATCCTTCTAAATACACAAATAGTATTTAATGTGTCTGAGTTACGAATGCTAAAAATAAACTATAATTGAAAGACATTTTGAAACTGTGTGAACAGGCAGAAAAGTGTTCAAGTTTTGAGGTGGCTAAGTGTAAGATAATGTAACTAAAGAGATTATCCCAACTATATTTATAGTATGTCTGATGACGGCTGTACTTTCAGTTAGAACCACGAAGGAGACACAGGAATTATTATAGAGTTGTAGACAATTCTTGGGAGATAATCAGCTAAGTGTTCTGCTGTGGCCAGAACAACCAACAACATGTGAAATATCATCAGAAAAGGATTTGAGAAAATCAAAAATATCATACCCTGAAAAAACACAATGGTCTATCTAAAATGAGACATAGACAGTTATTTTATATTCATGATGGATAGATCTAGAATGTTCAAAACCTCTAATTCTATAGCTATAATGACTATAGCTACAGTTTTCCTTACATAATTCTGGAAAGTCTACATGCTTGCATACCCAACTTTTAAAGACCAAATACTTGGTAGTCGAATTTACATAGCTACTAAAATCTCTGCCACTAAAATGAAACCCTGTATCACATTATATTATTACTGAATGAACATTAACCACTACCTTCTCTTGAATTTCCACTATCGGTTTGCTTTTCTCAGGGCATCTTTTCATAGAAAATGCAGTTTTTACTCATTTATGAGTTACAGCCTGTGCAGTAATGAGGAGGGAATAGTGTTCATTTAATTCATTGCAAAGGCTGTATAAATGTATATTTTCCTGAATCCCCAAACTCAAAGGAGAATAAGGCCAAGGGCTCACAGGACATTATGAGTTCAAATAAAATAATTAATTTTATGAGGTTTTTATAGAAATTTATGTACATTGATTAAATATTCCTGTACATTTTGAAGAACTGAAGGACGACTGATATTTATCACTAAATTTGGAGCAAATACGTTCTTTGAATTCAAACTCTAAAGGATTTTTTAAAGTACCTAATGGTAATGCTTTGTACCACCTCAAAATAATGTTTTTCTTTAAAATTTCTATTATTTTCCCATCTTTGAAACAAAATCTTTTTGCTTCCCTGTAAATAAATCCTAGTAAGCCGCTTATCCCTTTCCTGGGCTGCCAACTAGGCTGACCTGCCAATTATGACTTCATGTGACTTCATCTAGAATAAAATCCTAGGATACATTTATTTTGTTTTGTATATTTTCTCCACATGTTTAGGAATTTATGTCAAATATATATGATTTAGAAAGTTTGACATTTGTATAAAATCTTAGTGAATCAAAATAATAAAATCAGGCACGGGACACTTGAAAGTAACCCAGAAACAAAATTTTAAAACCTTCTCAGGTTGGGCACCTGGGTGGCTCAGTTGGTTGAGCATCCCACCTTGACTTCAGCTCAGGTCATGATCTCGTGGTTCATGGGATCTAGCCCTGCACTGTCAGTGTAGAGCCTGCTTGGGATCTGCCCCTCCCCTGTTTGCACATGCACTCTCCCCCTCTCTCTTTCTCAAAATAAATAAACTAAAAAATAAATAAAATATTCTCAGGTTATTTACCTATAGCAAAAGTGGATTTATAAGCGTCACATTTAACCTGTACAGCAAGTAAATTCCTTAAAAGTTTTTAGAAAAGGAATACAAATAAAATGTTGCTAATTCATTATCGGTTTTAGTTTGGTATATTGAAGGTAAAGAATTTTACAAGTTCACAACCTTATTTTTTAGATCCTGATTTTTTCCCTTTGAGGTCTCAACCATGACTTCTTCTAATATAGGGTGCTCAGAAATGTTATCGTGCAAGTTGGTGAAGAAATATTACATCTCCTTTCTAATATTTATTAGAAAATCTTTTTTTTTTTTTTAAAGTAATCTCTACACCTGTTGCAAAGCTTGAACTCACCACCCTGAGACCAAGACTCAAGTGCTCCACCAACTGAGCCAGCCAGGTGCACCAGAAAATCATTCTTTATAATCAAAAGCTTAAGGCTTGATGACCCATTTTAATAGAAAATTCTTTTTAGGCTCTGCCTCCCAATTTGGTGACTGTGAGAAGTCTCTTGTTTCACAAATGACATTTATGAATGCCTGCCCAGGGCTGAGAGACAGACATGAAAAGATCACTGTATCTTGCAACAACCCTGGAAGTATCTATATGAGAGTGACCTTTAAACATGTAAGTGCAATGAAGGTTGATCTGTACTGTGAGGAGAGTATGTACAGGGTAGAGAGAGACACGGGTGATCCTTCCTGAGGTCTAGAGCATGCTAAGAGGGAGGAGAGTGGCTTCATAGAACTGTGATACCTTGGATAGCCAGGTTCCTTTGAGGAAGCACGCTAAACATTTGGGGGGCTGTGTTCCTCAACAGAGACAGTGTTAGGATAGGACAGTTTATCACTGGACTAGACTCTCCTAAGCAATGTTAAATATTTAGCATTCTTGGCTCTATCATCCTTTCCCACCAACTAGCCTCAGTCGGCATCACAAGGAGCAGTTGGCTTCCTCACTCCTGGGCTCTGATCTTTATGCATGTTCAACACAGTCCGACTGCACCACTTTCGGGCCCTTTTCTGTCCATGTGTTTCATCCTTATTCATTTCCTTTCATTCTCCGAAGACTTTGGTACCTGACTTGCAGTTTCTCTCCCTTCCCCAAGTCCCACCTTTATGCCAGGTTACATAAAATTCCATGTGGATAACCCAGCCAATATCCTGACCTCTTGATTGCTTGACCTCCTCAAATTCAATGTCCTCACCGTTTCTATAAAGCTACCCACTCCCTGGACCTTGTCATCACTTGTGTCAACGTCACCCTTAAAAGTTTAAAATAGGGGAACCTGGGTGGCTCCGTCGGTTGAGCATCTGACTCTTGATTTTGGCTCAGGTCATGATCTCACAGTTCCTGGAATCAAACCCCATGTCAAGCTCTGCACCAATAGCACAGAACCTGCTTGGGATTCTATCTCCCTCTTTCTCTGGCCCTTCCCTGATTGTGCTTTCTCTCTCTCTCTCAAAATAAACATTTAAAAAAAAACCTTAGACTCTTCTATTTCTCTCTCTCTCCCTCTTTCTCTGCCATTTCCCCATTCATGCGCGCTCTCTCTCTCAAAATAAACATTAAAAAAAAAACAAAAAACTTAAACTCTTCTACTTTCTGCTAATTTCCTCTAGCGGAATGATTTCAACTTCAAGAACTCCAGACCCTTGACTGTGCTACTCTATCAGTTTCTTCTGCTTTTCACTTTCATCATTTCAACCATGGCACTCTTGCAATCTTGTCTTTCTGTTAAACCTACTCAGCAAAACCCAGCCACAGGTCAGAGGTGATAATAGCTAACATATGCTGTGTGCTTCTTGTATTCCAGACAATTCTCCAAGTTTACCAGGATTGTCTCCTGTAATCTGCATAGCAGCCCTACGAGACAGGCATTATTATCATTTCCATTTTGCTGATGAGGAAACTAAAGCAGTTTCTATCCTCTAAGTAGTGTCTTTAGAATATGAACCCAAGCAGTTTGCTCCTAGGAACCATGCTCTTCACGATCACTTTAGACTTCCTTCCAAACCATCTCCTCTGCTTCCGTGTTTGGACTGCTGAACTGTTTTAGGGACAGAGTGGGTTTGGCTAGATGGAGAGTGTAGAAAGTACTCGTCTTAGCCCTTGGTTCAGTACCTACCCTCATGGTAAGTTTCAAGCCAAGGCAGGAAGCATAGAGGGAAGTAACAATGATGAGGTATCTAATGCCACCGGCTACTTCTGGATGTCTGTAGCCAAAGGGAGAGGAACACTACAGAGAGAATGTGCATCAGTCTGGGGGTTGGACATGACATATCCCCTCTGCTTGATGACCAGGTAACTACTGAACTTGAGAGACTGAACTTGGCTTTGTCTGCAATGGAGTAGACAGGAGAGAGTCCTCCATCTGTTTTGGGGACAATCACTCTCACCAGTTTTTCCTCTGGGATTTCTTTCTCAAGATGTCCCTCTTTTTGTCATGGATTTGTTGACCCTGACATTATCAAGTGACAGGATAAAGCTCTTGAGAGCTGATTGCTCCAGTTAATGGGCCTACCAATGTGGCCCTCTCGTAGTTATTTTCGGGCTTTGGTTTTAACAGTGATTTTTAGCTCCCAGTACAAAAAAACCTTTCCTGTTGCCATTCTTAGGTACTTAAAAGGCAAACTTTTAAATTCTATGTATTTAAAATAATATCAATGACTTCTTACCTTTAATATCAAAGCCACCATACTTTCTGTATGTAATACAGAAATGATATCTTCACAGTTCTGAACCTGAATTTGAGTTACTCAGTCTCAAGAGAGAAGCCTCTAGAGAAGGCTCACTAGCTTCTAGTGAGTAGGGATTCTTCTTAGAAACCGCTTTCTGCTTAAAAGACTTCCTAGAGAAAAAGCACCCATCAGAGAACACTAGCAGCACAACAAATACAGGTTCATGATTTTGCCTGGCAATTCTTCCCGGTTTCCCTTTCTCCACAGGAGCTATTTTAAATTTCTGCTCACCTAAGACCTTCCCCTTGTATCCACCCACCCCTGTACCCCTTCATTCTCAGCAGATTATTTTACCTCTCATTATCTCAGAGAAAATAGAACCCATAAGATGCAATCTTTCTCAAATTAGTACCACCAAACCTTCTAACTTGCTTAATTGGTACCCATTCTTTTTCTTTCCTCCTTTCACAATGGAAAAGATGACCCTCTTCTGATACAAAGCTCTGGATCCCTTCCCAGTCCTGTTTCTTCGGACCTTTGTTCCTTTACTTATCTTTGGCTCTTTCCCATTGGCATTTAGGTATTTTCAAGCCTTTTCTATCTTAAAAAACTAAAACCTTCCTATAGCAACTCATCATTCTCCGTGGTTTATGAAAGAGTTGTCTCTATCCACAGTTCCTTACTTTGTATTCCTATTCTCCAACCAACTGCAATATTTTACCCCAAAGGAAGCTATCAGTTTTAAAGGTCTCCAGGGGCCACCCTGTTTCTAAATCCACTGAGCACTTTTCAGACCTCATCTGACTTGACTATTCTTCAACAGACGGCAGTTTAACCACTGCCTTTTCATAAAATCTTTTTTTCCTTGGCTTCTCTGCCACTACTCTTTTCCTTGAATCAGATAACTTACTTCTATAGCCATTCCTTCTCAGTGTCTTTAAGGGCATCTCATTCATTCATTTTCTCATTCCTTACTCATATATTTATTAAGTATCTGTTGCATGCCAGGCACTGTATTAGATGCTAGAGACAGAATCTGACATAAAACCCAGAGTCTTTCTCCAGAAGAATGTACTCCCAAAACATGCACTCAAAATTTAGCATATGTTTTCAAGGGTTTCACAATTGCTAAATCTTGTTTATCACTCCAGATTAAGAGACCTTGCCTTGGAACTTCCAATCTATCTTAGTAGAATCTTTTACAGGAACATTAAAAAAGGGGGGGAGGGAGTGGGGAAGGGGGGGCACAGAAAGTGAAAATGAAGGCAGCTTTTCCCAGAAGAGAGATTTTGTAACCATTGTATACTTCCTCTGAGATGTTAAGATTAAACCAGTCCTTCAACCTAACATTTGTGAACAAGGCACTATTTCCCGACCCACCAACCCCCACTCCTTTATGCCTTGATTGGTGTCACAAGAATAAAATTCAGGAAAGCAACTTAACACGGCCTTTAAAAGGAGAAAATGAAGAGATAGAGCTGGTATCATTATTTTGAAATTAGATTGAATAGGATTCTAGCTTCTACTAGGGTTCAAATGCTGAGTAGGATGTCAGCTTCAGAAAAGGGGACAAGCAGGAGGCTGAGTAATTCCTCACTTGATGAAACTATTTCTAGGGACAAGAGAAGGAAATGGTCCTGGTGTTGATATCTTGTGGTCACAAGTAATAGGACATTTGCATTCTGGCAGTATCTTTTTATGCTATCCATAGTCTACCACCAGCCTCCAAAAGGGATGGGTGCTAAGAAGGTCCAGGTCTTTCTTCTCATTACACGTTTTTAAAGGACAAATCTTTTTTTTTTTTTTTCAACGTTCATTTATTTTTGGGACAGAGAGAGAGCATGAACGGGGGAGGGGCAGAGAGAAAGGGAGACACAGAATCAGAAACAGGCTCCAGGCTCTGAGCCATCAGCCCAGAGCCCGACGCGGGGCTCGAACTCACGGACCGCGAGATCGTGACCTGGCTGAAGTCGGACGCTTAACCGACTGCGCCACCCAGGCGCCCCTAAAGGACAAATCTTTTAGCCAAAGAATCCATATTGAGTTCCTTTGATCACTGAAAACAACCAGGGAAAACAAACAAACAAATGATAAGACTCATGTTTCTTCTGAGACTATTGTGTATGAGAGAAAATGTTTGCCAAAATTATTTTTTCATCCAACAAATCTGTTGAGCCTCCACTGCTGTGCCCAACCTTGGGCATGTAATGGTGAGTAAAAGCAGATAAAACCCCTGCTCATAAAGCTTACAGTTTAGTGTAACACCACCAGTTACCAGACAACCACAGAGAAATATAAAAATGCAAATTTAACAGGTAGTAGGAAGAAGTATGAGGTTATATGAGAGTCTAGAACAAGAGAATTTGACTGTACTAAGGAAGTCTTAAAATAGTGCTCAGGCTGAAGACTGACTGAATGTTGTGTACGTGTACAAGGAAGGAAAGTATTCCCCAGATAAAAGGGCTAGAATGTGCAAGAATCTATGATAGGAAAGAACAGTCAGGAAAGAGGTATGAGAAGAAAGTTTGGGTGGCTGTACAGGGGAGAGAATGAGGAGATGAGGCTTGAGGTCGGACTTGAGTTTTCAGAGGATCCCCTTGTTTGAGCTTGAAGAAAGGACAAGCGTTGAGTGGAGCGGAGGTGAGAAGTCCAGTCCTTCAGGTGTGAGATAATGGTAGCTCAGGCCAGAGTGGTGGTGATGGAAACATAAGGGAAGAAGTTGATTGTACATGGTATTCGTCTTAGATATGAATACTGGGTTAGATCGGATATAAATTTTGCTGATAGTTTAGCAGAAACTAAATTTTGATTATTCCTTTTGGCAGTGAAATAAGAATTACTGGTTAAAAAAAGGTATATATATAGTATACTATATACTATATATATATGTGTGTGTATATATATATACTGTATATATACTGTATATATATATATATACAGTATATATACAGTATATATATATACATATACACACACACACACACACACACACACACACACATACATGCTTTTAAAAAGTTATGGAGGACCACACTGGGACATAGAAGATTAGGCCCTCCTTGAAGCTTATTATATACACAGAATATGAACAACTAAAGCCTCAAGTTTGAGAAAATTGAGTCATGGACATTTGAGACAGCCTCCAGATTGAAAAGTACCTCTATAATTTTAAGAGTAAAACTAATTTTTATAACCAAGTTTGAGATTATTTAGCTTGTTTGGATGGCCTAATGGAGCATTCTTTTGCCAATATTCTAAGTGATTTTTTTACCCCATCCC
Source organism: Lynx canadensis (assembly GCF_007474595.2). Lineage (NCBI taxonomy): Eukaryota > Metazoa > Chordata > Mammalia > Carnivora > Felidae > Lynx > Lynx canadensis. The sequence continues at coordinate 32,221,471 of NC_044313.2, forward strand.
TTCTGTAACTGTACTCATCTCTAATTTAATGCATTTAATTTAAATGCAAATTTAGACATGGTTCCTAAAAGATAAATACCTGTGGTAAAATTGCAGGAAAATTCCCCAGCACATTTCCTGTGATAGTGAAGGTTTGTTGCATTTGTCACTTGAGGGCAATCAGCAAGCTTTGAATTAACAGGGACACTTACTATGCCTACACATCTGAGCTTGTAAGATATACAGTTGCTTCATCTTAAGTGGCTTAAGACATTCATAGATTACAGCACCACATTGGTAGGTATAATTAGCTAAAATTTTATTTTTGTTTCCAAAATATGGTTCAGTAGCATTCATAACCTTCACAGCACCAGCAACTGTAGGAGTAGGAGCCATGACTATAACACGCCTCTTCCAAAATGTATGGGAAATAGAAACATCTTAACCTTCAGAAAAATGAGTAAGTGTGTGTGTGTGCGTGCGTGTGTGTGTGTACACAAGTGCATAAAAAAATCTTTTACCTGAGATTGTTCAGAAGTCTAAAAGATGGCATAGTGAAGAGAACACAAGAAAATGTATAAATATCTGGCCGCATGAAGGCGAGTACAGGAAGTAGTACAGAGGAATCTATCTCTTATGCTTTTGGCTGCAAGTAACAAACCCAAACTCAAAGATTAAACAGCAGAATTAGCTCTTACAACAGGAACTCCAAGTGCAGGGCAGGCTTCAGGGGTGGTTGCCTCTGTTCATTGGCGCAGCGATGTCATCAAGGACACAGACTCTTTCCAACTCTTTCTGCCATCTTTTGTGTTGTGTTGTAGGAGAAAGTGTCATTATGATGTTAACATCAAGCTGAGCAAGATGGCTGCAGCAGCTCCAGGCATCACATCCAGAGCTACACCACTGCTTCTTCCATAATTTGCAGCATTCTGCAAATTTATCTGGCTTCTTGCAAGCTTTGCGCTTTCTCCTTTGAAATGATCTCTGAAACTGCTTTTGAGCTTCCCGCTCTGGCATTGCCCATTGCATATTGCCAGGGTCTTCACAGCCTCTTTTGATTATGAACTAATTCTTTATACTTTGTTGGCTACTTTTGAGGACTTGCCCCAAAACCTGAAACCCTCACTCAGTTGAATTCTAGACTGAACAGATTCAATTCATAGCTTTATAAATTCCATTCTCTTCTGCAGTTATGTAAGACTCCTGAGAAGACTTACATTAAGCCCTTTTTCCTCTTTCCTACCACCCACCACAGATCACTGATAAGGGTCCCACCCTTTATCTTGGATTTGCACAATTGGTTCAGAGAATCTAGATCAAACGTAAATTTCTCTATCATTCCCATCTTCCCAAGCACCTTCCTTTGAAGGTGTTTTCCTTACCTGTCTCATTGTCTTAGGACTAGAATCATTATATTCCGTTGTGATTTCTCTCAGGGATTTATCTTGGTTGTTATTTGAAACTGGTATTTAAAAAAAACTTTTTTTCTTTTTAATTCTAACTCAGTTGAGAGGCAAAATGAAGTGGCCTTCCCCCTCTTCTGGAAAGACTTGCAAATACAGATCACTTTGTTACTTGAATCCCTCCTTGGCTCCCTTAACAATCCTCGTCTCCTGGGTATTGCTTCAGGCTTCCTGTGGAAGGAGACTCAGAGATTTTCTGTTATTCCTCAAGAACCATCTGCTCCATCTGGCCATTCCCAGATAAAACCATTCTTCTTCCATCTCTCTCGAATTTCAGTGGCCAGGCCACAACCTTCCCCATCACCCAAATTTTACCCAAAAGGAGAAATCAGATGCCGATTTTATTGAACTTTGTCCCTACACCTCAGATTGGCTAGAATGTTACTCTTTCAACTCTGAGCAGCTAGTGTATGTTTCTTATGAGGAAGGACGACCATTTTAATTTAGCTGAAACTAAAGCAGACTTAATTGCCAGCAACTACATCCTGAACTTCCAACTGACTAGGTCCAGTTACCTTGATGGATCAAGTTTCCCGCAGGGACTTAGATCAAACCAACTGACTACATTTTTAGTGCAGGTAAATGTGTTTCGTTTCCCAGTTGAAGAATCCAAGTGAGTAACTTGCTGATTGGAAACTTCAGAGAAACTGAATAAGAGGGTATTCATAATTTTTATTCAGTTTAGACAAATCCAAAGGTCTGAGTACTAAAGGCCTCATTTCTAGGATCTTTGCAACCCTTGATATAGGATAAAAGCTGGGCTTTTCCTGGCTCAAAAATGCCCTACGGCAAGGAGCCTACAAAGAAGACTTTGTTTGAGGCCACTTCCTTGTAGGATCAGAAAAACTCTGTCTGGAAAGTAACCTTTTTATCTTTGTTCTTCTCTTCCATGTGGATTTCTTATGACTGCATGGATTCATGGTGATGCTTAGCATCAGTGCTCCTCCCTGTTATTGGGTCCTGAAGATGTGGGCCCCTTTTTAAAAATTTATATATATATATAAATATACATATATATAAATATACATATATATAAATACACACACACACACACACACAAATACATACACCTGTGTAACCACCACTACAATCCAGATCTAGAACATTAGCATTACCCTAAAAGGTCTCTGGGTGCCCTTTCCCACTAAACCTCCCCAACCCAAGCCCCACCCGAGCAACCATTGAGAGTAATACCCATGAGACAAGGATCTGTCAGTGTGGAATAAACCTGTCTTTCCTAGAGTTCTAAACAAATACAAGTGCAGATTTCCCCCACTATCTGAAAATAGAGCTTCCTCTGAAAGCTTTCGTAAGCCAAATGTTGTAAAGCAAAGAAGCATTTACCATTAATAAATATGGAAGATTGTCCGAGTGTTCTCAGACCCAAGAAGGATACATCTTGCTAATGGATGCACAATATAAATTGAAGAAAAGCACAGGTGCTCACAGATCCAATTCGAAGCTGTGGCAGCTTGATGCTGAGGTGTTTGTGTAGTTCCTGGGGAGGGAGCTTGGTGGGCCACTTTCACTACTTGGGGTATATGCTGCCTCTATAACCTACTGCAAAACAAGCACTGGATGCTACTTGCTTTTTGCCGTTTCCATCAAAGTGAATATCCTCTTTGGATTTCTTTTGGTTAGTGAAAACACATACCGATGTAAGTCTTTCGTAAAAGCAAAGTAGTGTAACACAAACCTTCAAAAAGTGGGGAACCCATATAGAAAGGGTTCTCTTTGGAGTCTGGCTTCTTTTATTCGGCATTACGTATCTGATGTCCATCCATGTTGTTGATGTATTTGTAGTTTGTCTCTTTTTATTGCTGAGTATTATTCCACTGTATGGATACGCCACAATTGGTCTATCCATTCACCTGTTAGTGGGCATTTGGAATGTTTCCAGTTTGGGGCCAGCTTTTGTTCGGATATATGTTTTCATTTCTTGTGGGGAAATATTTAGGAGTGGAACGGCTGGGTCATATGGTAAGTGGATCCTTAAATTTATATTAAGCTGCCAAACTGTTTTCCCAGAGTGTTTGTACCATTTTATATTTCCACCAGCAATATCTGAGTTCCTGTTACTCCACATTCTCACCAATATGTAGTCATTTTAATTATAGCCATTCTAGTGGGTGTGTGGTAGTGTCTCGTGGTTTTCATTTGCATTTCTTCGATGACTACTGGTGCTGTAGATCTTTTTTTTTTTTTTTTTTTAATTTACATCCAAATTAGTTAGCATATAGTGCAACAGTGATTTCAGGAGATTTCTTAGTGCCCCTGAACCATTTAGCCCATCCCCTCTCCCACACCCCCTCCAGTAACCCTCTGTTCTCCATATTTAAGAGTCTCTTCTGTTTTGTCCCCCTCCCTGTTGTTATATTATTTTTGTTTCCCTTCCCTTATGTTCATCTGTTTTGTCTCTTAAAGTCCTCATGTGAGTGAAGTCATATGATATTTGTCTTTCTCTAATTTCACTTAGCATAATACCCTCTGTGGATCTTTTTTTATGTGCTTGTTGGCCATACTTACATGTTTTGTCACGTGAACAAATGCTTATGAGCACCTGATTTTACTAGGCAGTGACACTTATCTCTGGCCGACTTGAACTTCTAGAATGGCTACCAGAGTTGCACTGTTCCTACCTAGCCACACACCCTCTTGACTCCATACCTCCTCCCTTTCTGTGGGTCACAGATCAGTACATTTCTTTTTTTTTTTTTTCTTTTCTTTTCTTTTTTTTTTTTTTTTTTTTGTGAAGGGCCAGATAATAAACATTTTAGTCTTTGTAGGTCATGGCAACTTTGTCACAACTATTCAGCCCCGTCATTCATTGTAAAAGGTGCCAGAGGCAACATGTAAGTGAATGAATGTGGCTGTGTTCCAATGAAACTTTACTTATAGACCCTGAAATTGCCACAAAATATTCTTTAGATTGTTTTTCAACCATTTACAAAGGTAAAAATGATTCTTAGCTTGCAGACCTACGCTTGCCAAACTCTGCTGTAGATGGTTCACAAGATTTCACTATGTCCTTAGGATGCAGTAAAATCACAGTTAGAGAAGTTTGAGTCCAGTTCCACAACCTACTGGTTGTGTGTCCTTGGGCATATCTCTCCCCCTCACTTTTGAAGGAGACTTTCCAGGGGCGCAGTTGGTTAAGCATCTGGCTTCCACTCAGGTCATGATCTCACAGTGTGTGAATTTGAGCCCTCCATCCTGCCCAGAGCCTGGAGCCTGCTTCGGATCCTGTGTCTCCCTCTCTCTCTGCCCCTCCCCCGCGAGTGCTCTGTCTCTCTCCCTCTCTCTAAAATAAATAAGCATTAAAAAAATAATAATAAAAACAAAGGAGACTTTCCGGAAGTCCCAAACAATGCTTCCACTTACATTTCATGGCTGAAACTTAGTCACGTGGCCATGCCTCAATGAAAGGGAGGCTGGGAAAGTCCTTTTCGCTTCATGACCATGCGCCCAGCTAAACTTTTGGGATCTGTTACTGAGGCTGAACAGGTTTTGAGGCAAGTAATGCAGGCTGTGCCACACACTCCTCGTCCACAGTCCTATCCAGATATTCTCTGAGCCCTAGAATAAGCTCTTGAATTAAATTAGACACTAGCCTCAGTCCAAGCTACCTCCTTAGGAGTTGTTTTGTGGAGCAATGATATTTTTTAAGTTACAAAGAGAAAAACAAACAAACAGACTTTGAAGTCCAGTGATTCTGAATACAATCAGTGAAAACTCCTGTTAGTGTTGACAAAAATGTCACCCCCCAAATCTTTAGAATATTACCATTTCAGATCTCTTGTGATGTTCTATTTTCCATTCTCTTCCAAAGTTCTAGATCAGATTATGAGGTTTCTTCTATTTCTGGTGATAACAATGCTTTGGTGAACAAAACATCAGCGTGGGCTTTTTCTACACTGCTATTCAGAAAAAATTCAAAATAAATAGGTTTAATTATTTTAAATAATTTGTGTTTTTTTTCCTCCCCTAAATGCTTGTCTCTACACCTGAGCTTTAAAAAAATTGATAGTGGTAACATGTGAGTGGAGCCTTGGTTGACCATCTCCAAAGGATTTCATGATAGACCTAATCTTATTCCAGATCTTTGACTCACTGTCTATTATTTAGACAATACTTATCTACATACATGGGAAACTCTTACAAGGTCAGAAGAGGGCATCCCAAAAGTTTAGGCATACCACATCAAAAATATTTGGGTGGGGGGTGCCTGGGTGGCTCAGTCGGTTGAGCATCCAACTTCAGCTTAGGTCATGATCTCGTGGTTTGTGAGTTCGAGCCTCATGTTGGGCTCTGTGTTGACAACTCAGAGCCTGGAGCCTGCTTCAGATTCTGCCTCCCTCTCTCTCTGTCCCTCCTTCATTCATGTTCTCTGTCTCTAAAAAATAAACATTATAAAAATTTTTTTTAAATATTTGGGTGGCGGGGCGCCTGGGTGGCGCAGTCGGTTAAGCGTCCGACTTCAGCCAGGTCACGATCTCGCGGTCCGGGAGTTCGAGCCCCGCGTCAGGCTCTGGGCTGATGGCTCAGAGCCTGGAGCCTGTTTCCGATTCTGTGTCTCCCTCTCTCTCTGCCCCTCCCCCATTCATGCTCTGTCTCTCTCTGTCCCAAAAATAAATAAAAACATTGAAAAAAAAAATTAAAAAAAAAAAAAATAAATATTTGGGTGGCAATGAGGGCCTTAGATTATTTGGATTTAGAGGGTTAAAGCCTTTCTATCTGGATGAAAATTAACATGATTTTATACTGTTATGGAACAAATAGAACATGTTTTGTTTACATGATTTATATGCCATGATTTTATCATGTTTCTAACAGTTGGCAAAACTGCTTTGCTTTTGTGGGAACAGTAGGAGCACATGTTTGCCTGTTGGACTCCCGTCCTCCAAAGCTGTTTTATGCTGAAAATGTGTTCTCGCCAAAACGGAAAAACATCACCATCTTCACAAAGGCTTTATTTGAGGGTGTTATTGTTATGTTAGCCAGAGATCTCTGGGTTGTATAAGTTTGGGGTCACCTAGAGTGTCTATACTTAGAGAATGAATTGATTTATAGTGAAGCAGATGTATTACAATTTTTGAATCAATAAATGGCCATTCTGGAAAGCCTTCTGGTTCTTTACTTGCTGTTAAGTAATACATCTTTGAGCACTGAGAATGGGATCCTATTAAAAAGAAACCTGCATGAGTACATACTGAGTCTTTCATCTAGAACTTCTTTGAAACACATAAAGAAGTCAGTCTACCTTATCTGAGATGCTTTTTATGATTTCTAAAAAGATATACAAAATATATTTTTCCCAATTGTAAAAGTAATCCATATGTACTATAGAAAAAGAACACAAAGTTATAAAGGAGAAAATTAAAATCGACAGTCCCACTAGTCAGCAATTACTATGTTAAACCCTTTGACGAACATCCTTTAAGATGATCAAATTAAGTTAGTTGTCTTTGAACCAACTAGATTTAAAAGTGATTTTTTAAAAGTATTTTTTAAAATGTTTTTATTATTTATTTTAGAGAGAGAGAGAGAAAGAGAGAGAGAGACACACACACACACATAGCCTGAGTAGGGGAGGGGCAGAGAGAGAGGGAGACACAGAATACAAAGCAGGCTCCAGGCTCTGAACTCAGCACAGAGCCTGACGCAGGGCTTGAACCCACGAACCGGGAGACCATGACTTGAGCTGAAGCCGGACACAACGGACTGAGCCATCCAGGCGCCCCTACCTTCAAGTGATTTGTGAATAAGGGAGGGCTTTAAGCCTCTCTATAATCCAAAGACTGTTTTTCCTTAGCACCTCACTGGGAGGAATATCGGTAAAACATGAGTCTTCCTAAATGTACTAATTGCCAATACTCCAGCACATGCCCAATCCTTTCGTTATGTGTTTCTCAAAACCTTTTGGAGACCATGGTTTCTAGGATGACATATTATTTTGTGATGCCTTGATAATAGGACCAGTAGAGGATATATTTCCTTAAAGACATGAGCAACATTTCCCTTTGGTGTGTGAAAGAAGGAAGAAAAGTGTGAAACTGGAGGGTGTAGTCCCATCATCTCAGATTATAAGAAGCCACTTCCCTGGTATCTGAAACCCACGAGGCACCTCTGCAAAAAGCAAAGACAAAATATTTGCTGAGCCACTTTCTTGCTTTCTGTGTGTTGGGATGGGGTGAAGACGTCCAGGGCAGTCATCTTTGTGTTCCCTCCAATGCCAAGCCCAAATCCTGGGGCCTAGTAGTGTAGTAGGATTTAGTTAAAGTATTAGCAATTAGGAATAATCAAGGTCAAAGAACACTTAAGGACACATTATTGACACCAGCTCCCTTCATATGCCACTTAACGATGTAAGAGATCCAGATCTTAGTCATGGTTATCACCCTTCTCAGACATGTCGCTGGCCTAGTAATTAATATCTAAGAATGGAGGCAGGTACAGGAACAATCTGCAGACCAATACAAGAACATGGCTGTAATTAGTGGGCACATGCCACCAAACCCTGCACTTTTGTACTGAGGTGGTTTTCTGCGGCAAAAGAATGTCTTCTGGTGTCTTGGGAACCTTCTGGAGAAGACATGCATGTACAGAAGAGCTTGCTTCTGCATTATATGGGGCATAGTTTTTCAAAGCACAACCTCAAGACTGTCTGCATCAGAATCTCCTATAGTGCCTTCTAAAAATGCAGGCTCTTGATCCCATTCCAGAATTACTGAATCAGAGTCTTTTGGACTTGAGGTCTAGACGATTCTTAGGCAACCAGTTGTTTGAGAACATGGGATTAAGCAGTGTTTCCAAGCTTTTTTTTTTTTTTCCTGTCACTTGGAGTTAGAAATGTTTAATAAAACAATCCTTATTTTTACTAGGGCAGTACATTCATATATTCTATTCCATTCTTTTCTATTCAGTTTGTTGACTGTGATCCATTAAGTTGATTTCATGATCAACTCAAAATGGATGAAAGACCTCAATGTAAGACAGGAAGCCATCAGAATCCTCGAGGAGAAAGCAGGCAAAACCTCTCTGACCTTGGCCGCAGCAACTTCTTACTCAACACATCTCTGGAGGCAAGAGAAACAAAAGCAAAAATGAACTATTGGGACCTCATCAAAATAAAAAGCCTCTGCACAGTGAAGGAAACAATCAGCAAAACTAAAAGGCAACTGACAGAATGGGAGAAGATATTTGCAAACAACGTATCAGATAAAGGGTTAGTATCCAAAATCTATAAAGAACTTATCAAACTCAACACCCAAAAAACAAATAATCCAGTGAAGAAATGGGCAAAAGACATGAATAGACACTTCTCCAAAGAAGACATCCAGATGGCCAACCGACACATGAAAAAATGCTCAACATCACTCACCCATCATCAGGGAAATACAAATCAAAACCACAATGAGATACCACCTTACACCAGTCAGAATGGCTAACATTAACAACTCAGGCCACAGCAGATGTTGGTGAGGATGTGGAGAAAGAGGATCTCTTTTGCACTGCTGGTGGGAATGAAAACTGGTGCAGCCACTCTGGAAAACAGTATGGAGGTTCCTCAAATAACTAAAAATAGAACTACCCTACGACCCAGCAATTGCACTACTAGGTTATTTACCCAAGGGATACAGGTGTGCTGTTTCAAATGGACACATGCACCCCCATGTTTATAGCAGCACTATCAACAATAGCCAAAGTATGGAAAGAGCCCAAATGACCATCGACGGATGAATGGATAAAGAAGAAGTGGTATATATATACAATGGAGTATTACTCGGCAATCAAAATGAATGAAATCTTGCCATTTGCATCTATGTGGATGGAACTAGAGGGTATTATGCTAAATGAAATTAGTCAGAGAAAGACAAATATGACTTCACTCATAGGAGGATTTAAGAGAGAAAACAGATGAACATAAGGGAAGGAAAACAAAAATATAAAAACAGGGAGGGGGACAAAACAGAAGAGACTCATAAATATGGAGAACAGAGGGTTCAGGAGGGGTTGTGGGAGGGGGCATGGGCTAAATGGGTAAGGGGCACTAAGAAATCTACTCCTGAAATCATTGTTGTACTATATGCTAATTTGGATGTAAATTAAAAAAATAAAATTTAAAAAAGAAGAAAAAAAATTGGATTCAGTGACTTTCCATGTTTCAACATTAAACATTCTACAACTAGGAGGAATTGAACAACATACAGAAAATAAAAAATCTCATCCTTTTTTCCCCCTTCCTTTCAGATTGTAGCCAATATGAAGATTGTCAAAATTCCTAGAAGCACAAGAGATGACATACCTGGGCTTTAATCTGTTGTGACTTTGAACAATCAAAATCTTTGGGCTTTCGTTTTCATCATCTATAGCATGAAGCTAGTAGTTCCCTTTACATTTCTTAAAAATTTTCAAGTGAAACTAAGGAAGCTCTGTGAACTCTAAATGCATACATTGAGGGGCTCCTGGGTGGCTCAGTCAGGCATCTGACTTCAGCTCAGGTCATGATCTCAGTTTGTGAATTCAAGCCTCGCGTCAGGTTCTGTGCTGCCGGCGTCTAGCCTGGAGCTCGCTTTGAGTTCTGTGTCTCTCTCTCTCTCTGCCCCTTCCCTGCTCACGCTCTGTCTCTCTCAAAAATAAGTAAACATTAAAAATACAATAAATGAGGGGCGCCTGGGTGGCGCAGTCGGTTAAGCGTCCGACTTCAGCCAGGTCGCGATCTCGCGGTCCGTGAGTTCGAGCCCCGCGTCAGGCTCTGGGCTGATGGCTCAGAGCCTGGAGCCTGTTTGCGATTCTGTGTCTCCCTCTCTCTCTGCCCCTCCCCCGTTCATGCTCTGTCTCTCTCTGTCCCAAAAATAAATAAACGTTGAAAAAAAAAATTTAAAAAAAAAATACAATAAATGCATACACTGATATAGACATTAATTAAGTATAATACATTAATGTAATACAATTAATGTAATTATGTCCTTTTACACTAATTGTACTTGAAACAGTTTGGATATTGGGGTACCTCTACTCATAACACCTGTTGCTTTCTGGTCATAAGTACACTCCTTGATCCCTAGTGGATGGGCTTTAGAGGAAAAGGTACTGCAGAAATCATGTGAATGGTTATGCAAATATTTGGTTCTTTCTGTTATATTCTTCGTTGCTTTCATACAAGAGAAAGAATATTCCTGGGAGAGCAATCTAGATCTTTGGTCTCTGAGATACACTCTTAAGCCTTATAACCCACACACCCTGGTCATTGTTGGGAAAGTGGTAAAATACATGTTCATTAGTTTATTAATCATTTCAAAACATTGGAAAATGGTTAAAATATATTGTATTCATATAATCGAATACTAACAACCCTTCTAACATATATACTTTAATTTGGATGTATTTTAATTTTATGAAAAATGTTGTTGATATATTGTGGAGTACAAAGTTACATATTCAACATGCCAATTATGTAAATATATATGTATATATATGTATACATATAGGAAAAGTGCCAAGAGAAATTATGCCATTTTGCTTTATATTTTTTATTTTCCAAGTTTTCCATATTGACTGATGAGAAAACCACAAATGACCACGAACATCAATAGACAAAAAAGCCTTACTTATTTCTTACTCTGTAAGTATTAGCATAATGGTAGCATTACCTTTGCTTTGATATATCGTGGAGATTGCCCATATCAGCTTATAGTAATACTTTGTTCTTTTTACATGTCACTGTAATAGTAAAACAAAGTCCCCTATTGATGGACATTTAGGTTTTTACAATCTTTTGTTCTTAACAGCAGTGGGGAAATAAATAAGATATACTCCTCTCATTTTTTTAATGTTTATTTTTGAGAGAGACAGGGTGCGACCAGAGGAGGGGCAGAGAGAGAGGGAGACACAGAATCCGAAGCAGGCTCCAGGCTCCGAGCTGTCAGCACAGAGCCCAACTCGGGGCTTGAACTCACAGACCGTGAGATCATGACCCAACTTGAAGTCAGATGCTCAACTGACTGAGCCACCCAGGAGCCCCTAGGAGTGGAAATTCTTAATCCACACATACAAACCTGTTAAAATTTTACTCCTCAAAACAATTTCTACCTGAGTTTTAAGTTTAATTAAGTGGCAAAAGATATATTTAGGTGAACAGACCACTATCACTCACTGTTGACCCTGCTCCCTCTCACACCCTTGACTGTTTTGTGTCCCTACTTTTCTGAGATCAGATTTCAAATTTTCTGAAGTATGTGTTGTTTAATAAATTAGAAGCTGCGATTGTTAATACACTAACTGATTTTAAGCTCAAAAGTCCAAAAGCTGTGTGCGATATACTTTTGTGGGCTTTGATGCTCAGTATGGAATACATAATTACTACACAAACGTTTCCTACCACTTTGGTTATACTCTACATCTGGATGGCTTTTAGTAAATATAATTAGGATTCCAAGTCTGACTAATACGATGACATGGTTCACTGAAACTACAAATATATATCAAATTTATATTTAAAACAAAACACTAAAGCCATTTTACTGAAAACTAGATTTATTTTAAAATTAAGTGCATAGCACTCATCTAATTCCATTGGTGTAGAATTTAGCACCATACTCGCTATTTGCAATTAATGTCACAACACAGATACATTTTGGTTTGCAGTCTGTACTTGAGTAGTGTTTATTTAGTGGACTTTGGTAAAGCCCTTTATACATATCATTAATCTCTTCACAGTACACATTTAATGATGGTCCAGTAATCTCAAAAAAAAAAAAAAAAAGAAAAAAGACCTACTTTAAAGACTAACCAATAAATTAAACAAAACAAAACCCACACAACTCCCCCCACCCCCGTCCCCCAAGGCTAGCAGTTGTGAGTTGTATTTATATTGAAACCTAATGTTTTAAAAATAGTTCTGATTCTCCAATCACCCCACCCACCCCATCCTGGGTATGCAGCAATAGTAACCAATTAATTATTTTATTCTACCCCCCCCCAAATTAATCCAGTGTTTAGTTTTTTTAAATATAAACTGGGAAAGTGTTATAAGTTTTTTAAAAAGGCATATTCTTCTATAACAAGAATGACATTTAAACCAATCAATAAAAGCATTTGACAAGACATTAAATTACCATAGGCACCGGCTGTTGTTTCAAGTTGGGATCTCTATCCCAGTATCTTACATTCATAGTATTATTGAGGTAGTTAAAATACTGAAAATCGGACTCCAGGTGCTGGGTTCTGAATGTGAAAGATATATTCTCTTTTGAACCCACTTTCCCCCAAATAATTCAAGCTCTCTTGAGGTAAGAACTACCAAAATCCAATTAGCAGCCTTCTAGAGGAAAAGTGATGATACTTTCAGAAAACAATTTTCATGCTTCAAAACTGCCATGAGTGAGTGTTCTTACCTGAGTGGTTTTTAATCTACCAGACTAATAAATTCACATCATGCCCTATGTACTCTATTATACAAGTTACCATTCTTTTAAGGAAAGGACATTCTCTAAGAATTCATGCTGGCAGAAGCCACCCACCCACATTTATCCACTGGAGCCATCTGGATCAGTCCACTACTGCGTTGAGTCCCTTCCTTTCCTAACAAAAGCCATTGGCTTGATTACGGAGACTCCTGCTGCATACCCACAACACATTTATAATATTGTCTTCAATGCATATTGTGGCAGTCACATACCTGCCATGCAATTTCCCTTCTATTCAAGTGCTATCTTTAAAAACACACACGCGCGCGCGCGCACACACACACACACACACACACAAAACAAAAAGACACACCTTACTAATTTTTAAATCAGAAAGCTTCCCTCCACCAAATCTCTGTTCTCCCACAGATAAGAGCACAATGTATACAGTTTCAGTTATTACAATGCTTTCTTTCTTTTTACGTTTTATTCCCTCTGAATTCTTTCCCCCAAATTGCCCTTGCTGTAATGACTTATTATTGCTGTTTTCACTCATGACCAATACAGTGAAATGTCCCAGGGCAGTTCTGGGGCTGATGTAATGAAAGTGGCTACTGAAATTTAGTCATCAGTTCCTTTGCCTGCTTACACTGACTGGCTGGATTGAAAGGCTGCTTATAAAACTTGTCTTCCACGTAACAAAGTGCTGCTCTAGCACAACCTGAGAACTACCCTGGCCACATTCCATTTCAAAATAAACCTACAGGACTTCATTCTAGTACTGACAGTTTACAGCCAAGCCTTCCCTTGAAAAAACCTCTAGAGTAACATCAATTCTGAGTATAAATCATTGATTGCACCGAGAAATGCAAAACCTCTGTATGTATCATGAATGATAGGAACCACTTCATTCGTTCTAAGCTACAATTATGTTCTCATTTGAAAACACATCCTAGCAAGAGTATTTTAACCTATGTTATAAAGGTAGTTCATACTATAACATTCCCAAAACATGTTGCATTACAGTTAAGTGTTTCCAAGTAGTACAAATTCCCTGAGTTAAATGTGTTTTAATTCTAAAGATATGAGGTTGATCACTTAGGGGGAAAAAATAAGAAAAACTTATGACCATGATTTTAAGAGATCTAATCCATCCTTAATCTTAGTACATGAATCCAGATACTTATATTGTGATAGGAAGTTATATAGAATCATCTAAAAAAAATTTTTTTTCTTTTACTGCAGATTGGTATAGAATAGCAATTCATGAGTTTAAACTTAGTAAAAAAATCATTTGTGGATCAAAAATGGAACTCAAAACTGCAGAATAAAAAAAAAAAAAAAAGGACTTCTTCAAAAACTAATACTGTAACTTTCCTTCATAAAAAGACCGTTTGGCAAGTCCACAGATAAACATTAGTCTCTGACATATAAGCCAACACTGGGCCCAGAGCCCACCGCAGGCCAATCTCAAAATGGCGATTTGGAGTCTGTCCAAATTTTGTTGTAGTGAATATTTTTGAAATATTTGGACCATCAGCCAGGGCTTGAAAATTTTTGTCATTATAGGGATGTGTTTTAACAGGATTTGATATACATACTGTTAAAGTGTTTGCGGTGTTTGTTCGGTCCTCCCAGGTGTTCGTGGCGCACTGAAAGGGATTTTCAGTCTTCCTAGCAGATGCTGGTATCTGAAGAGTTCTGATGCAACCTGGATCCCTTTCCTTTTGAAGAGAAGTTTACAAAAAGCTTGCCCCAGAGCTTCAAGTCACAAACAGTCTGGGTCAGGTATTACCTTCACATAAAATCACCTTTCAAAGCATGGAGTAATGCAAGGGTAATGTTCATTTATCTGATAACTCCGGTTATAAGAAACATTCAGACAGGGCTTAACTTCTACTGGTATTGCCAGTGACATCCCAACACCAGTCTGCACATGCCCAAGGCCCTGAACACTAGTTTGGAAGCCAGCAGGACACGTCTGTAGTGTGTAAGATGAGGTGTGTGTGGTGGATACAATCTGCTGACAGCTTGGTTGTTCCGCTACAGGATGGCGATACTGCAGTGAGGTCTGATGCGTCTGATGGAGATACTGAGGCTGCTGAAAGTGAACTGGCCGCGAGGGCTGAGAAGCTGACTGGAACACACTCAGCTGTGCTGGCTGGGATCCTGCCTGTCCTCTCTGTTTGTTTGCCTCTTTCACATCATTATCATGAGCGCTGCGTAGAGAGAAAGAAAAATGTCAATAATACTACTTCCAATTCGGGGCGCCTGAGCGGCTCAGTCGGTTAAGCATCCGACTTCGGCTCAGGTCATGATTTTGCAGTCGTTGAGTTTAAGCCCCCCATTGGGCTCTGCACTGGCAGCTCGGGGCCTGGAGCTTGCTTTGGATTCCGTGTCTCCCTCTCTCTCTGCCCCTTCCCTGGCTCATGCTCTGTCTCTCTCTCAAAAACAAACACTGAAAAAAAAAATTATAATGTTACTTCAACTCTTCAACAGTTGACTCCATGGACTGCCCCACTGCCCAGGTAGCAGTCACTGTAACCATAATTTTAACAACAGTGAGATTTTACTCTTATCCTTCTAAAAGCTCCTTCCTTTGACACAAACCTTGGGAATTGGCTGCTGGTAGCTCTGAGGCCTATTTCCAGCTTGGGAAATATTTCCACAATAAGCACTTAAACGTGGCTGCCACTTTGGTGACATCTGGTGGCCCTACAATTTCAAGATGTGGAAGTGGGCAAAAGGGCAAGATTTGCCTGGACTGATGAGTTGTGAGCTCACGTAAGAGCAGCTCCTTTCCTTATCATGTACCCCAAATCATGACAGCAATGACAGCCTCTCACTGGAAAACAGCTAAAGTACAGCTTTCTGCCAAGTACTAATCATAAAATGGCTTGCTCATGGCAGCTAGTAACTGTCAGAGCCAAAATCCTAAAAGCTCTGTGCTTTTAAGAAGTTCTTTTCAGAGGGACACCTGGGGGGCTCAGTCAGTTAAACGTCTGATTTTGGCTCAGGTCATGATCTTGTGGTTTGTGGGTTTGAGCCCCACGTTGGGCTCTGTGCTGACAGCTCAGAGTATGGAGCCAGCTTGGGATTCTGTGTCTCCCTCTCTCTCTGCCCCTCCCCCGCTCACACTCTGTCTTTCTGTCAAAAATAAACATTTTTATTTTTTTTTTATTTATTTTTTTTTTTTAAATTTTTTTCAACGTTTATTTATTTTTGGGACAGAGAGAGAAAGCATGAACGGGGGAGGGGCAGAGAGAGAGGGAGACACAGAATCGGAAACAGGCTCCAGGCTCCGAGCCATCAGCCCAGAGCCCGACGCGGGGCTCGAACTCCCGGACCGTGAGATCGTGACCTGGCTGAAGTCGGACGCTTAACCGACTGCGCCACCCAGGCGCCCCAAAAATAAACATTTTTAAAAAAGGAAGTTCTTTTTATGGCCTTGTACATGAAGAAAAGTACTGAGAAATCACAAACACGAGGTAAGGAGGCTTACATCAATAGCCGTTCAATGCACTGCACTAAAAAATCCCAGGAGTAAGCAGTAAGACGATGCAATCTTGTAGGCCACGTTGGAGAAAGACGAAGTATAATCCTTGAAGAAGCCACACATGCAGCAGCTACTAAAGAAGGTGCATAATTTAGAAAGGCATAATCTGTGGAGACATCAAAAATGAACTTAAGCAACAGAATACACAAGTTACAAGCTCACAAGTCACTTACTGGCGTCCACAATGACTCACCTTGCAAAGATACTTCCAGGAAGTAATCTGCATACTTGGCCATGTAGAGTTTAGTTTTTTCCAAGCAAATCATTGGCCAGCCATCATGAAGATCTGTTTCGTGTACTGCTTCAGAGAGATAATACTCAATGAAATGGGCAGCTGTTGGAAGGCAGAGGTTCCACTGAAAGGTTTCTAATAATAACAGTTCCATATGTAGCAAATTTTGCTTTGTTAATACTAGATTCATGTTAGTCATACAACCCAGGCTGTTGAGCTGTTCCAGCTTAGGCACACTATCTTCTTTTTCTTCGAATTTACCTTATAAGAAAAGGGGGGAGGGGTAAGACAGAGAGACAAAATGTTATACAAGTGATCATTATAGGTCTGGTCACTTCAATGGGATTTGCTGTCTTACTGCAAAGACTTAGATCCAAAGACATTCTTTCTCCTCTCTTGGGCAGAAACAAGTGTGCCAGAACTCTGGTTCTCATATTTTGCAGTATTCTCTCCTGGTGCCTCCATTCCTTACTCCCTACCCGCCTCTAAACAAAAAATGGAACATGTAAACATTCTGATCTATGTCATACTGTATAATGAAAATAGTCATATGTGCCAATGAAAAAATAACTCTCAAATCACCAGCACAATCTTTTCCAGGAAACTTCTTCTGGCAAGGGGGGAACAAGAGTGGTCAGTGGGGGAACAGGCTTTTATTTTAGAATAGAAGAAAGTTTAAAGAATTTCATGTCACGGAGTTATCTGAAATCAAAATAGCTAAGCTTCAGGGGCACCTGGGTGGCTGAGTCGGTTAAGTGTCCAGCTCTTGGTTTCGGCTCAGGTCATGATATCAGTTTGTGAAATCAAGCCCCACATTGGGCCCTGTGCCGACAGGTGGAGCCTGCTTGGGAGCCTCTCTCTGTCCCTCCCCTGCTCTCTCCATCTGTCTCTCAAAAATAAATACATAAAAACTTCAAGTGGGGCGCCTGGGTGGCTCAGTAGGTTAAGCGTCTGACTTCAGCTCAGGTCATGATCTTGCGGTCTGTGAGTTCAAGCCTCGCATCGGGCTCTGTGCTGACAGCTCAGAGCCTGGAGCCTGTTTCAGATTCTGTGTCTCTCTCTCTCTCTCTCTGACCCTCCCCCATTCATGCTCTGTTTCTCTCTGTCTCAAAAATAAATAAATGTTAAAAAAAAAAATTTAAAAAACCCCCAAAACTTCAAGTGTTTCATTCTGGCTTATTTTCAGCACAATCTCAATTCCAGAGAGACAGTGGGAGAAAAAACTGGGTGAATATCTAAGAAGCATTCTCATTACACTGAAAAGCCTCCTCTTCTGAATTCAAACAAAACCTAGGTAAGTCTCTTACCAAAAAAGGAACAGGAGAATACTTTATATTTACTTTTGTATCCCCTTACAAAGTAGGAGTAGACATTCTGATGGCTGTACTTTATTATTCTAAGGCATAAACTTCTTTTCAGGAAATACTCATCTAAATGTGCAGCTGAGGAATAGAATTCCCTCTCCAGCCCCAGAATAATGTTTCTACAGATTATTAATATACCATCTTACACTTTAATTTACTGTATATAAATCATTCATTTTAGAACTTATGGCTGGAAAAAATTCAAACTATCCAGTACCAGTATGGTTTTCAAGATGCAGCATTAGAACCAAAGAATTGTCTTCAAATCTCTCTGGGTTTGTTCCATGGTGGTCCACAGAAGACAGGAAATTATTAACTAAAGCCTTCTACCTTCTACTATTATGTTCTATTTTACATTAAAACAGTCATATAATATTGCAATTATTTCTAATTGTATTGTATGCAATACAATCTATCATATAGATTTCTCACAAAAGCTTTTATACTTGTTCAAAATTATAGTTGTTAGACTATGTTACATATTACCATATAAAATTTTTTGTTTTACTATTTTGAGAACTATTTCTTTTTTTTTTTTTTTAAACTTTTTTTTCAACGTTTATTTATTTTTGGGACAGAGAGAGACAGAGCACGAACGGGGGAGGGGCAGAGAGAGAGGGAGACACAGAATCGGAAACAGGCTCCAGGCTCTGAGCCATCAGCCCAGAGCCTGACACGGGGCTCGAACTCACGGACCGCGAGATCGTGACCTGGCTGAAGTCGGACGCTCAACCGACTGCGCCACCCAGGCGCCCCATTTGAGAACTATTTCAACATATTTGATTTCTTTGGAAATCTTGTAATTTTATTTTCTCCATTTAAAAACATGTTTTGGAGAAGAGCCAGAAAGATTGTCAAAGCAACAGAAACCACACAAGCTTCCCTGTGAAGTTTCTTTTCCAAGAAAGGATGGGTTTGTATCACGTGTTGGAGGTGCTACAACAAATGGTAATGGTCACCAGCCCAGATGTTCAGCAGACCGGAGTCAGTGGTGCTATTCAAGTCTGTCCGCCCAGGGCTGGGGAAAAAGTACTGCTGGCTACCTTGGGTCTGGCTTAAGGGGGAGGGGACCTGGGGTAGGTTTTGTCTCTTATGCCAGGTGAGTCAAAGCTCATGACTTAATGAAGAGGTGAAGTCCAAAGAGAATTTTTCTCCTGCCTCAGAAATTTTGAGCATCTTTAGATCTAAATTACTCTTAACTATATATTGTTACAGGTAGGAGGTGATCAAAAAACCATGTACAATTCAGACTCTGAAAGAATCTAGATAGCCCCTCCCAATTCAAATCACATACAGATGAATTTCACAAGTGTTTCCAATGATATACTCAGTAGGGCTGAGAGCACTAAAGTGATCTTTACAAGCTGGTCATCCAGCATCATCACTGCATAAAGATACGGGAAAGGAACCCACTGTTCTCCACTGTCAGAGTGGAGAGTGTCCCAGGAATTTAGTTCAATCCCTCTGGATGAATCATTAAGGTTTTCAAAGTACCCTGCCATTTGTGTAGCAACAGCAACACCCTCAGTGTACTTCAAAGGAATATCATAAAAATTAATGTGTTTATTTACATCATGCTTGAAGTTCCTTTGAAGAAATTAATACACTATAACTCACTGTTTATTTATTTATTTATTTATTTATTTTTATTTTTTTTTTCAACGTTTATTTATTTTTGGGACAGAGAGAGACAGAGCATGAACGGGGGAGGGGCAGAGAGAGAGGGAGACACAGAATCGCAAACAGGCTCCAGGCTCTGAGCCATCAGCCCAGAGCCTGACTCGGGGCTCGAACTCACAGACCGCGAGATCGTGACCTGGCTGAAGTCGGACGCTTAACCGACTGCGCCACCCAGGCGCCCCTATAACTCACTGTTTAATTCAAGGATCAAGAATGTTTCATATTATTTCTTTGAAACTTTCAACACTGAAAACAAAATTGTATAAGACCAATTTCAAAGCTCAAAAAACGAAGGCAATGAGGTTGGCTGATTCATTCAAGGTCAAGTAAGCTGAACCAAACCAAAAATGGAAGCCAAAAGGAAGACTTATGTTTGAATTCCCAAATCTGTACTTCTAGATCAAAGTATTGCACTAGGTTATATGGGGACAACAACTATCAAAATAGACAGAATTCTGTATTATTAAAAATCTATGGGGTTTCTATATTTATAAAGTACTTGGCGGTTACAAGTGTAAAAAGAAAGCCTTTGTACCTTGACTTGCAAAGTTAAAAACAACCTGTGTACTGCATAATGACTATACTTGGGATTTTATTCAGGCTTAAGTTTTTTGGAACTTTTTCATTATATATAGTGATATACTCCGATACATAGATACTAAAAGACTTAAAAATGTGTG
This sequence comes from Lynx canadensis, assembly GCF_007474595.2. Taxonomy (NCBI): domain Eukaryota; kingdom Metazoa; phylum Chordata; class Mammalia; order Carnivora; family Felidae; genus Lynx; species Lynx canadensis. The sequence goes on from NC_044313.2 coordinate 32,241,833, forward strand.
ACAGCGTCAGTGAGTACCTGCATTCATAACCATCATTTCTGTTGTGCTCAAAGCTATGTGCATGGGTATTTTAAATCTACTTATCTGCAATACCACATACAGATCACAAAGATCAGTTTCTTCAATTGAAAGGAAATACCAGAAGCCATGTGATTATATTGATAAAGGCCCCAAACAGGAAATAAGGGCACAGGAAATTCACATCTGCTTCCCAGAAAATAAAGAATTAGACGCCACAGAAACAAAACATCGGACTTTCTTTCCTTTATAGGAAATGCTCAGATCAGCTATGGAAACCAGCACATTTTCAAAGCCAGCAGTGAATGGTAGGTATATGGCAGAAGGAGCCAGGATCCTATGTCACTATATACTCTGCCAATAGACATTTCGATTCTTTTATTATTGAGCAGGAAAAAAGTCATCTTTGATACATACTAAGAATTTTCACAAATTTGTTAGACTACCAATCTAAGAGAAAAACCAAGTAAGGAACAGGAAGAGGCAATTCATAGGGGGAAAAAAGTTCTATTCATATTTTAAAAAGGTTCTATTTATATTTAACTATTTGCATTAAAAAGATGTAAATCAAGTCAACTAGGAAGTAAAATTTTCACTTTTCAGATAACCAATTAAAAAGTTTTATCAACCCATTAGTGGTAAGCAAGGAGAAATAAGCATTTGTCACAGATTTTCACTACTAATAGCCTATCTTACTTTTGGCTTCATCCTGATTTTGAGATCATTTCTTAGTTACACAAGACCTTGACCAAAGTATCAAAAGCCTCATATCCAAGACTGCTTCCGTGCTCTCTACAAGTTCAATGCTGATCACAGAAGCCAAGGGAAGCCAGGGTATACAAGACAAAGAGTTAGAATTTAAGAATTTCCCAGGATGAAGCACAGACTTTTCTGGAAAGAGCCAGAATCTTTAGAGCTAGGGAGTCAGACTAAAGATTATAGAAGAGTTTATAGAAGAATTAATCATTATGATGCCTACATTTATGTTTCAATTTCCTATGTGTTTTTAAACATCTTACCCTACTTGATCCTCACAACAACTCTGTCAGTTAAGTGTCTTTATTTTCATTCTACAGACAAGTAACTTCAGACTTAAGGGTTGTTGAAATGCATATTGCTGACAACAGATTCAAATCTAGGAAATTCACCACCGTAATCCCTACTCTAAAACACCATACGGCTCGCTCTTTCATCAGAGACAGCCTGTCGGACCTTTCTTCCCAGCTCCAACAGTGCAGACATACAGGCAGCTGGGTACAGATATTACCTGGAACTCACAAGCTGTGCTCCATCTTTGGCCAAACTACTGACAGCCTCCCATCCTATTTAATAAGCAGAATCCACCGTCCCCCAGTCCTGTCAGCTGCAAGCTGTTCTCCACTTTTACGCAACAGGCTGCTCACCCTAAAGCAGGGAGCAGATGGGGAAGGCGAGCATACAGAGTTCAATCACTCTGGGAGGAGAGAGGCAGGACTTAAATAAAGTTTATGAAACCTAACTGGAGAGCTGCCAAAGATAAGAAAAGTGTAAGAATGTTAAGAAACACTAGAATGTACTCCACAAATTAAAAACGGACACCAGATACTAAAAATAGGCTACCAGTTTATACGCAACCTAAGTACTTTTGTAGCAGCAAACCTACAGAGTAGAGACAGACTACTAAGGGTCTCTTTGATTCCTGACCCAAGGATACAGCCAACAGCTTAAACTCTTGACCACTGCCTACTTGGAGGGGCTGAGACCCTGGGGGATACCTATCTCACTCTCTTCACTATCCAGTGGAAAAGGAACAATGTAAAAACAATTCCTCTCTTTCAGCAAAGAGAGGTTAGGGGATGCCAGCAGAACAAAGGGAGGAGGTATCTGACGCTCAGCAATAGCTGATCAACAATTCATATTTAAGCCACAGGAATACAAATCCTAAAGCCTAGTTCCTTGAAAATGTGCAAAAATCATCTTCAATAAGTTGATCATAATCTTAAACAGTAAGAGATAATTAAAAAAACAAGAACAATTAAAAGCTCCATTTCAATCAACCTAAGATGGTGCACAAATAAAGTATCTTTTCCCCAAATTGTATAAATTTCAAGAACTTGGCACCAATGCTAAACACTGCAAGGTGGCCAGAAATCTTAGATTATTCAACTAGAATCCCCAGGAAACTTTAGCAATAACATGTAGTTTAAGAATATCTAGTTGAGGGGCGCCTGGGTGGCTCAGTCGGTTGAGCGTCGGTTGAGCGTCCGACTTCAGCTCAGGTCACGATCTCGCGGTCCAGGAGTTCGAGCCCCGCGTCAGGCTCTGGGCTGACAGCTCAGAGCCTGGAGCCTGCTTCTGATTCTGTGTCTCCCTCTCTCTCTGCCCCTCCCCCATTCATGCTCTGTTTCTCTCTGTCTCAAAAATAAATAAAAGTTAAAAAAAAAAAATTAAAAAAAAAAAAAAAAAGAATATCTAGTTGAGTAACTCCTAATTCATTTGATAAGTTACCACTAAGTAAAGTCAAGTAAGTCACACATGTAAGTCAGTTCACCAGGAATAATCTCCTACTTGGTTTCCACCACACTTTTAAGAATCTCAGGCATAAAGCAAGATGAGGTTTGGTAGTGGTAAAAGCAGTGATGGCCACAACAGGCAATATCATTTTTCATGAACGATCCTAAGTTTTAAAAATAACCTAACTTGCATATGTGATTTCCAGTGTCTATTATAAACTGATCCTATTATAAACTAACATTTAGTAGGATAAGAAGCCATTCCATTTGTGAATCCTCACACATCCAATGTATCAAGTGTGGGTTTTTCTAATCCTATGCCAACTACGAAAGCACAAAGGGCTTCACAGCCAGTGATGAAACACATACAGAATTGTACATGAGATTGCTTATGAGAATGAAACTTTAATTAAAGGTTAAATTAAAGGTTAATTATAAACGTACAAGTATTACCTCTCCAGCATTCTGGATAGAGGGGAGAGGAGCAGGTGATGTGTCTGGATCATAGAGGACAACAGATTAAAGGAGAAATATAGATTTTCAGAAAATAGTATTCTGGTAAGAATTTGGCTCAAGGTGTATGGGAACAGGGAGGGAAGATAAGACTGGAAAGGTGGCTGGGACCAGATGCAAGGTTCTAAGTGTTACATTAAAGAGTTTCTACCTTAACCCACAAAGAGTGCTACGTCACCCCCGGGGCTGTGTTTATTTATATGCAGTGTGGTCCACAAAGAATTTGAAATACGGAGGAGGTTATCAGATCAAAGGAATAGTAATAAGAACAGAAATAGAAAAAGAAAAAGAAAATGAAAATATGAGAAGAAATTAGTGCCAGAAATGGTATCACAAGGCCTGCATTTGGTTTTAGGTTTACTTTCAGTCAAAGCACAAAACTGTTCTACAAAGAACTCTGGTGGTAGCATGTAGGGGGAATGTTCCTTAGACAGCACTCACATAAGATCCCAAACCCTCAAGAGGGGGTTAGAAATGAAGGCAGTAGGTATTACTACAAAGTATTCTGAAGTGGGGATTACATTTCTACTGTAAATGACATTACTAAAAGAAAAACCCAATTTTAATTCCTTTACTCACCCTCTTTCTCTTCAGTCAAGATACTAACAATGAAATGAATTACAGGAAGAAACTAAGAGAAAGAGCCACCAAAAGACCCAACAGTACATTCTTCATCAGGTAACAAACAGGATTTATCAGAGTCTACCCTGCAGGCCACCACTGAGCCAGGCCTATTGCAAAAACAGTCTTTCCCATTTGTAGAAGCTGCCTGTGAACCTTCAGTTCATTAAGTCAACTCATTATGTAGTCAGTAGAAGGTATTCTAACAACACAAGACTATAGTACCTTTTGGACAGAGTTTCTCAACCTCAGTTCCACTGACATTTGGGGCCAGAAATTCTTTACGGGGTGGTGGTGGGGGGGGCTGCCTTGTGCATCATAGATATTTAGTAGCACCCTCTACTTACTAGAGCCCTCTACTTTAGACTAGAGGCTAGTAGCACCCTCCCAGGTTGTGACGACAACCAAAACTGTCTCTACCCAATGCCAACTATTTACTGTGGGTCAGTTTTTCCTGGTTGAAAGCCTAAGGCAATGGTTCTCAAATGGAAAGGTACATCAGAATCAGCTTTGGAACTCAAGCCCCATGATACAGATTCTAAGTCAATAGATCTGGAGTGGCCTAGACATTTGTATCAGAATCTTCAGGATGTAGGGCTTAAGCACGTAAGTTTTTAAATTTTTTTTTTTTTCAACGTTTTTATTTATTTTTGGGACAGAGAGAGACAGAGCATGTACGGGGGAGGGGCAGAGAGAGAGGGAGACACAGAATCGGAAACAGGCTCCAGGCTCCGAGCCATCAGCCCAGAGCCTGACGCGGGGCTCGAACTCACGGACCGCGAGATCGTGACCTGGCCGAAGTCGGACGCTTAACCGACTGCGCCACCCAGGCGCCCCCAGCACATAAGTTTTTAAAAGACTTCAGAGCTAGTCTTTTAATGTCTAGTTAAGAATGATTATGCCAAGAAGCACTTTCAACATAAACTTTCTGATATTAGTAGACTGGAATGAATGCAATTTGGTGATGTTTCACTGACCTCTATATGAATTTATTTTATTCCAAACAATGGAAACTTCTAGTCATGTAGATGAGGTTCATACTTACTTGCTAGAAGCAGACAGGAAAGTGCAACTAAATGCAGCTGCTGGATGGAGATGTCATACCGATCCATAAATAAGTCCAGCAAATAGACAGCCAGATGTCGGGCAGAAGGGCAGAGAGTGAAGCGATTGCTCACAATGGCAATCAGGTCAGCAAAATACCTTCTGAGACTTAGTTGAGGGGACTGGCCTTTGTAGGAAGGCAACTTCAGCTCCTAAATCAAGAGGAACAACATTTAGTGTAACATGGCCTGTAGGAGTAGTATCCCTATGATGCAAAGACAACTTTTGCCCCCAATATATTAGTGTTATAAGTGCCTAAAACACTTCTTGAAGGAAACACAAATTTGAAAAAGTTTAATGCCATAATGAATGGCATTTAAAATTTAAAACCAAACTTTTCTCCTTATTTTTAAACATCTGTGAGGTGAGAAGTTATAGGTGTTTCGTGCATTAATTATAGAAGGGATATATTCCAGCAAGATTTTTGTATCCTTTTTCCCTACCATGTGTTTTTAGAAAAACACTGCTACCAAAAACCCAACCACACCACACATATACACCCCCTATAGGAGGCTCAAAGCTCTGGGGTAGAAGGTAACAGGTAGTGAATATGCTCCTAGTAGGTCAAATACTATTACACTTGCAGAGACGTGGAAGGTAGAGACTAGTATTCATCCACTAGGATCTTCTAAGCATGTTTCCATTTGAGCAGTTTTATGATCTCTCATTTGCCATTACCTTTTCATATACCTAAAAATTTTCCCATCATTGCTGTTCAATCTCAGAATTACATGAACCATTTTTCGAAAATTAGAAATTTTCTATACTATTAAAGTATTTCCAGAACATACAGAAAGCAGAAAGATAAAAAGGTTCTAAATTCATTTCATGAGATCAGCATAATACTAATATTAAACCTAACAGGTATCACAATAGCAGGAAATTACATAGATATGACCTCAAAACCACAGGCAAAAAAAAAAAAAGATCAATTAAACTTCATCAAAATTTATTTATTATTTTTTTTTTAAATTTTTTTTTTCAACGTTTTTTTTTATTTATTTTTGGGACAGAGAGAGACAGAGCATGAACGGGGGAGGGGCAGAGAGAGAGGGAGACACAGAATCAGAAACAGGCTCCAGGCTCTGAGCCATCAGCCCGGAGCCTGACGCGGGGCTCGAACTCACGGACCGCGAGATCGTGACCTGGCTGAAGTCGGACGCTTAACCGACTGCGCCACCCAGGCGCCCCAAACTTCATCAAAATTTAAAAATTTTGTGCAAAGTTCACTCTTTTCAACAGAGTGAACAGGCAATCCACAGAATGGAAGAAAATATTTGCAAATCATATATCTGGTAAAAGGTTAATATGCAGATCATATAAAGAACTTTTATACATGCAATCCAACAACAAAGAACTTGCTTAAAGATGGGCAAAAGGTTTAATAAACATTTCTCCAAAGATATATAAATGACCAATAAACACATATAAAGATGCTCAACATTATTAATCATTAGGGAAATGCAAATCAAAACCATTACGAGATACCACTTCAGACCCACTGGGACTGCTATTATCAAAAAAATCCAAAACAGAACACAAGTGGTGACAAGAATGTGAGAAATTGGAACCCATTTGGAATGGTGGGAATATAAAATTGTACAGCCACTAAGTAACAATATTACAATTCCTCAAAAAAATTAAACATAGAATTATTATATGATCCAGCAATTCCACTTTTAGGTATACACCAAAAAGAACTGAAAGTAGGGACTCACATATTTGTACCTCTCTATTGTTAGCAGCATTATTCACAAAAGCCAAAAGGTAGAAACAAACAACCTTTCAGTATATGAATTGATAAAATGCATTTTAGTTTAAGATGAAAAAGTTCTACAGATGTAGAGGTAAAAGTAACACAATGTAAATGTACGTAATGTCACTGAACTATCCACTTAAAAATAGTTAAAATTTTATGTTGTAAAAACTTTACAATAAACAAACACCAAAAATGGAACTTACATATCTGCCTAACCAATAAGAGCTAAAATTTTAGACAAAATGTTAGCCAATGTAATTTAGTAGTATATCCAAAGAATACATCATCATCAATTGTAGTATACTCCAGGAATGCAAAGATGGCTTGATATCAGGAAATCTATTAATATATATATATTATAGTCTAATAAACCAAATATTATTAGAATATAATACAGTAATCACAAGTTATTACAGAACAGAGAGACAGAAGATCTAACCCAGCTCAGGAGATGGAGTGCTGGGAAAAAACAAAGCCAGGGGAGGCTTTCTTTAAAAGAGGCTTGAACAGGTCTTAAAGACTCACTGGGAAACACAGCTGGAAAACACTTTATTTGGTGGAGTTTATTTTTCACTATGTTAACTTATTAAATGTGGATAAAACAAAGGCAAGAACACCAAGGACCAACAGATTTTTAAGACTGTGTCTAATACATTCTCTTTATATCATTTTAAATGGTAAACTACAAGTGCTTACCAGATGGCTGTCAGATTCAGTTTTCTTCATCCAGATACTACAGTTATGTAAGCATGAAAAAATGACCTATGCTTCTCTCAGCTTACAAGTTTTTTTATAATGTCTATTCCTGATACTCTAGAATTTTACACTCTTGTTCCCGTCTGCTTCTCAGGATCTCACGGGACCAAAGCATGGAGACCTGAGCAGGTCGTCTCCATCTCCAGTCTCAAGTACTAGTCCATTCACCATCCTAAATGCCATCCCTTTCTCAGAACGGGCTACTGTCCAGCCAAGATGGAAATAAAGGCATAGAAGCAGTACTCACAACTGTAAATACAACTCTGTGGGATACTTTTGGAGTGTTTTTCACAAGCTAGCATTGTTCCCATCTGTCATAGACACTCCTGAAAATACTTCCCAGCCATCCTAGGATTTTAGTATACATAGCATAACAATATGAGAAGGTACCAATATGAGAAGTGTAAGAAGACAGCTGCTTTATAGGGTTTTTTGGGGGAAGTGGAGGAGAAAATAGTTATATTTTACAAAAAATCAGAACAGCTGCATTTGGGGTTGAAGGGAATTTCCATTTGCTGTAATTTTTACCCTTCCCTAGTAGATGCAATGCTGCTGGTCAAAGCAACGATTACTCCACACACCTTGGATCTAAACAGATAATTCCTTCCACTGTGTCTAAATGGCAATTGTGCAAAGGAAGAGCTAAATTGAGATGCTGAGTTATTTGAGATTAGACCTCACACAGGCAGAGACATGTCTGTCTCATCCACTATTACCATTCTAACACCTGGCATAGTACCTTGTATATTGCAGGTATTCATATATGTTGAATAAATAAATAAGCATGACTATCCAACTAAATCACTAAATTAATAATCTGGAATTAATTTTTTTATAAGAAAAGTTCATTTTAACTTTTCTTGACTTCGGTATACTACAAACAGGGGTCTCTCCAGTTCCACAAGATTCAAGTTTTACCAATAAACATATTTACCGATTAATAAATTTTTCACAAAGTGTGACTATTGTGTCAATTGTGGCTTACACAGGGCTTAAAGATAAAATAAGACAACCCAGGGTAGCACGCCACAGGTGACCCAAGGTAACTTTCAGTGGCATTCCCTCAGGCCCCACGCTCCAATAGTTCGATAGTTCATAAGCAATTTTAGTACAGGCTTGTGTCTTATTCCTTCGATCCTCCTTAGAGCCTAATACACAAAGTATTTAACAAACGTGCTGGAAAAAATCCACTTCCAACCTCAACTGACAAAATTAACTCAATGTCATCGCTCGGATTAAAATTACACATAATTTCCATACCATGGAAATCTTTTAAGGAAAATCTTTTGAGTTTTATGTCACTAAAAAAATAAAAGTACCATTAACATCAAAGAATTAATTTCACCACATACCAGAGGGATAAAGTGCTGACATTTAGAAAAGGAGAACATTTAAAACTAAAAGACCAAGGGCGCCTAGGTGGCTCAGTTGGTTAGGCGTCTCTTTGGTTTTGGCTCAGGTCATGATCTCATGGTTGGGGAGTTCAAGCCCCGAGTCAGGCTCTGTGCTGACAGCTCAGAGCCTGGAGCCTGCTTGGGATTCTGTGTCTCCTTCCCTCTCTGCCCCTCCCCCACTTGTACTCGGTCTGTCTCTCAGAAATGAATGTGTAAAAAAAAAAAAAATCTCTAACCTTAGAAACAGGTACAGTTGTAACAATTTAAGTCGGAATTAGGTTTTCTAATGTAGTTAACCTGGTTTAAAAAAAAAAAAAAAACTGACGGATACAAGTTCATTATCATCCCAGGAACTTTAACTCCAACAGTCAGTAACCCTTTTATTTTTTTAAATGCTTATTTATTTTTGAGAGAGAGAAAGAATGCACAAGTGGGGGAGGGCCAGATAGAGTGAGATACACAAAATGTGAAACCGGCTCCAGGCTCTGAGCTGTCAGCACAGAATCTGAGGCGGGGCTTGAACCCAAGAACTGAGATCATGACCTGAGGCCAAAGTCCGAGGCTTAACCCACTGAGCCACCCAGGTGCCCCATAGTATCCCTTTTATTAAAGAGGCAGTTGTTTTGCTTCTTTCTCATTTCTGTACATAACAAACGGCCCTCTCCATCCAGGGTGAAACTGAGTTAAGTTAGGGACAGTTTTGGATGTGGTCTCTCTTCTGGTTATCAAAGAGGCAGAGATGACCCGTTAAACTGAGATGTGACATAAGAGCAAAATTGTTAACTTAAGAACAATACACAGACTTTGCATTGTGCCAGAAAATTGCACCGAACCCCCCCCCCCAATATGTATTAAAGTCTACTTTCTGCTTTTAGTTAGCTGGAAGGAGCAGCTAACTCCTACCTTAAGGCATTTTGAACAGCCCCCAAATCTGGGGCGGGGGGGGGGGGTGTCTCAGGGAAAAATAACAACAGTCACCTCTTTCTTAGGGCTTACTATGCCCGAAGCACTGTTGTAAAGCACATGCACAATAACTCATTTAATCTTCACAATCTCCCCACAAACCTCATTGTATTATTATTCATTTTACAGATGAGGAAATTGGGAAAGAGAAAATTAAGTAACTTGTCCGAAGTCTTATAGCAGGCAGGTTAGTGGACAGGCTGGGGAATTTATGTACAGATGTGACCTAACAGCGGAACGCAACAGCAACTACAGAACGAGGGCTACTCTGCCCAATAAAAGCCAGCACACACATCTGTTTAAAAACAGTATCAAATTCATGTTCCACTTTCCCTCTCCCAAATACCACGCTCCACCCTCGCTTAAGTTACAGGTTCTTCTGATACATCCCAGGGAAGAAACCCAGGAGTTAATTAACCTCGAGCAAATAAGCAAACTCGCCTTTTCTGGTCTGGAAACTAGTGACCGGACTTCCCAGGGAGCCGCGATTTATACTAACTGGCACAAAACACTGAATGGAAAAATCGGGCACCGAAATTACCTTGTATCGAAGCGCTTGATGAATGTCGGCGGCCAGCTGTCCCCGCCACCACTGCCCCTCCAGCTCCATGGGACCCGGCGACGCGCCTGGCCAGACGCGGCAACTTCAGTCTGTAAGACACACCCCAGACGCGGTCAAGGCCGGCTCCTTCCACACGACCCTCAGCGCCCCCTCCCCGAGGGGTGTGACCTCAAGCCACCCTGGGTGGCTGCTCCTCTTCACCGGACTCGACCTAAAGCCAGCACCGATCCAAACCAATTCCCCGACGCCGCGCGTAAGGCCCGAGCTACCCAGTCAGGAGGAGCGGGCTTGCGCTGAGAACTGCCGGCCTGGGTGCCGGGCAAAGGGGACCAACTTGGAGTTCCCAAGGCGCGGCCCGGGGTGCGCGCAAGGGAAGCTGGAGGCGGAGGCCTGACTGGGGGCTCCCCGCGTCCCGGGTTCGAATTCTCGCGCCGGCCCCGGGCAGCGGAGAGACTGACACCAATCGAAGATCCCTTGAGGCGAAAACCTCCCGCGGATAAACCAGCAGACGAATACCCGCCCGGCCCCGGGTTCCAGCGGCAGCCGCTCGGGCACTCGCTCCCCCCGGGGGGGCCTTCCCGCGGCCCCCGCCGGGCCCGGCACGCACCCAGGCCGCCTCCACCTCGTCCAGAGCAGCGCACGGGATCGCGCGGCCCCAGAAAGGCGAACAAAAGGCCGGGCCGGGCGGGTCCGGTGCCCCGCGCCCAGCACAGGCCTGCCGGTCCCCACGGCGGCCTCCCTTACCCGGAACCGCGGCCCTCACAGCCCCAGCCCCGCCGGCGTGCGGGGGACGCCGGCCCCGCTCATGATGCGGACAGTCGGCCGCAAAGCGCCGGCCTCAGCTCGGGCCCAGCGCCGGGACGCTCGCGCCGCCCATTGTTAAAGGACCGGCAGGCGGCTCGGCGTACAAAGCCAGCGCGGGGGCACATGCGGCCCCGCCGCTGCCAATCTCGTCTCGCGATACAGCCGGGTCACGCCGAGCCGTCCAATCGGCGGCCGGGCCGGGTCCAGGTGCAGCGTCTGGCTGCGGCTCGGAGGCCCCAACCGGGACCCGGCGGCGTCAACCCCCGCCGGCCCGGCGCGACCCGGTGCTTGGAGCTGCCCGGCAGCTCCACCACCACCTACCGTGAGGCCCGCCCGAGCGGCGGGCAGAAGTCGGAGGAAGGCGCCGGAGAAATTACAAAGTTCATCCTCGTTCCGGTAGTCAATTTGGTCATGCCACTCACCTGCTAAGAACCTTCGATGGCTCCCGATGCCCGCGGAGGAAAGTTCCGAAGCTTCAGCTTGGTGTTTTAAAACTCATTGCAATGTGGATTCAATCTGTTTTATCTCACATCATTACAGCCCCGTTTTACATCCTAGGATCTGCTCAGTGGCATTACCAATCCCGCACCCCCCCCGTAAATGTTTTTGGCCGTTGCCGAAGCACCTAAAGCGTTTTCTCTGTGAGATTCTGCTGTCTCTTTAAGTTCCACCTCGAGACCCACTCCTTCCAGAAACCTAATTGACCTCCCCCCGCCCTCATTTCCTTTGCTTTAGAGATTCCCGACAGCTTTGAATAAAGTTGAGGTTACCTTTAGTAACCTAGTTTGTCAGATTGAAAATGGACGTAAATAATCATCTATGGTCTTAAATCAGGAAACTACAAAACTGTGGAAACACTCCAAAACCAAGTAAGGTGATGTGGGACCTGAAATATGATTCGCAGAAATCTAATCAATTGTATTTTAACCTTTTTGGTAGACTATCACAACAGAAGTGCATGGTCAACCCAGGACAGTGATGCTCACTTTTCTGAGAATGCAGAGCAACCTCTTTTAAAAAATAAATCATGGAAGCTTCCCCCTTTTACTTTGAATTCTTTGTCCCCAAAGATGCATGATAAAGAGATACTATAAAGTGATGAATGTATGTTATATAAATCCGTTTTACTTATCACACTGACATCTTGATAAATTTGAAGAACGGCCGCAGATATGTATATGAACCATGTGAGACCACGCTCATGCCCAGAAGAGAGCTACAGGAAGTAATGGCAAGACAAGGAAAACCCAGAAGCAGAGATGGGCAGAACCCAGCCCAGCGCAGCATTGTCCAGGGAGAGGCTGCCCCAGCCTATCTCAGTTGCAGGGTTTCCCTAGAGAGGAGAGGAACACATCAGGCTAAGAGCTCCATCCCATTTATAATGCAGTTTAAATAGTACCTACTTCCTCAGGTTCTAATTCATGTCCACTAAGCAACTTTATGACAATAATTTGGCATCCCAGTAACTTAAATGTGCAGGGTCTATTTAAGAACCTTTTCAGAAAAATAGGTCACAGACTGTAAATCATCAGTGTAATAAGTAGGTTGTCTCTCGTGGTTTCTACTTTAAGGATGTTATTCACTGGGAGGTATTTGTTCACAGTTTTCATATTTTCTGGATTTGCCTCCTATGATGAAAGGACCTTAATGTTCATGCATTTTATAGATTTGTGTGCGTGAGTGTGTTTGTCTATATATACATATATAACTTAGATTATAGCTCCCTAAAGTGTAAATTCAGGTTTATTACGATTTCTTCATTAATTCCTTTGGGGCAAGCTGGACACAATTAGGTATGTACTTAATTCCGAAATAAAGTCTGGTTTTCATACATACAGTTTATTTTCTAAAGGGGAAAGAGAAACACAGTAAGTGAGCAACAACAAAACACCACGTGGTGACAAGTTCTGTGAAGAAAAAGAAATAGAAATAGAGACTAGAAAGTGACAGTGACTGGACATTGTTTTTTGATAAGGTGAGGTGTGCAAAGGCCTGAGGGAAGCAAGGGAACGTGCGGGTATCTGGTGGCTGAGGGTTGCAGGCAAAGGGAACAGCAAATTCAAAGGCCCTAAGGAGAAGGCACGTTTGGAATGAACACGGAGGTCCTTGTATGCTTGGAGTGAAGAAATAGGAAAGACTTGGAAGTCTTGGAAGCAGCAGCCAGGAATGGTATGAAAGGATGGAAGTAAAAAAAAAAAAAAAAAAAAAAAAAAAAAGAGGCAGAACTTCTACAGAGTGAGCAGAGTGAGGAAATTTGCAAAGGGTCCAGCCTGCCTGCTGCCTAAGGCACAAAATGGATTATGCAAAGATGAGGATAGGACCAGATTCTCTGCAATGCTTTTATAACTCAGGAACTTTAGGCAGTAAAAGGCCACTGATGTTAAATTGTTTAATTTTTTTTTTAATGGATGCATGCAAAAGGTAAAACATTCAAACAGAAGACTGTATGGAGGGACTAGCAAATCTCCCTCTCTCCCCTAATCTCAGTTCTTCCTAGAGGCAACATTAACTCTATTTTGTTTTGTACCCTTCCAGAAATAGCCAAGTACTTCTAACCATGCATATACATAATGCATGCTCCATTTTGTGCACACATCATCACACTTTATGCCCTCTGTTGTGTACCTACCGAGCTTTGTCACTATTTTGTCACAATTCTGGTGAACATTCAGTAACAGAACATCCAGGATTCCTTTCAGTGGCTCCATTGGATTCCACTGACACAAAGGACTGGACGCCCGAACTCTTGGGCTCTGGTTCCTGGTTCTTGATTTATTGCTCCCTAGTGGAGTGCTGGTAATTTGTCTCCTCTGAGACTCATGTTCCTATCTATAAAGTGAACTTCTCTCTCTCAAAAATAGATAAACTTAAAAAAAAATGTTTAAAACAGGTTCCTGGGTGGCTCAGTATGTTGAATGTCTGACTTCGGCTCAGGTGGTGATCTCACAGTTCCTGAGTTCTAGCCCTACATCGGGCTCTCTGCTGTCACTGTGGAGCCCACTCGGATCCTCTGTCCCCCTATCTCTCTCTCCCTTTCTCTCTCTCTCTCTTCCTCTCTGAAAAATAAATACAGTGAACTAGACGATGACTGAGATTGCTTCTGACTTTAACATTTTAGGTTCTTTGTTCTTGCTACACACATGTGACAGTCTTCTGTAAGGAAAGAGGCCCAACACTCTTTATAAAGCTCTGATCATTGTCCAGTTTTAAAGGTTTTATTTTTTTGTTTATTTTTGAGAGAGAGAAAGAGAGAGAGCACGAGTGGGGAAGGGGCAGAAAGAGAGGAAGACAGAATCTGAAGCGGGCTCCAGGCTCTGGGCTGTCAGCACAGAGCCCGACACAGGGCTCGAACTCATGAACCGTGAGATCATGACCTGAGTCGAAGTTGGACACTTAACCGGCTGAGCCGCCCAGGTGTCCCAGTTTGAAAGGTTTTAAATTGAAAATGTATCCTGGCAATTCGTGTATGTACACCAATTAAGAAGTCCAATATTTCTAAAAGGCATATAATGGAGAGCAACCATTCCCTGTAGCACTCCCTCCCCACTCCCAAGTCCTACTCCAAAAGGTAACCACTTTGATCTCTTTTAGCTATTTCTCACGGTGTTTGCTATCATCTTTCAAAATGGCATGCTTATATTATTTCAATTTGTCATTTTAAAATACATTTGTATACTGTCCTGGCTAATGAAAAATTAGATGCTCTGTATTACCTTTCACACACACATTTCCCCCTTCCTTCATCTCCCCAATATATAATTTTAACACATTTTTGGTTACATCCATTTTCAGTTGTTTTCATTGTCATGACTACACATTGTTCACTGTGCAGCCACATGGTCTCCTATAATCATACTTTCCTTTTTGTTTTCCTAGATGCTTTTTCTTTGCTTTCTTCAAGTCTGTGTCTTAAGTTTTCTACATCCTCCAATAGCTCTGTAAAATGTCTCCATTCAGCTTTCGAAACAGTCAAGCCTATCAGATAATCTATTGGTTTTATCTTTCCACTCTTGATTGATTCCCCTGGATCCATCTAATGCTGACACTCTAGCTCCAATATTGATAGATTCTCTCTAGAGCTGATGGCTGCCTATCCTGGGTTAGATTCCTATTCCCAGGATCACGTGTCTTTCTTTTCTTTGACTTACATATCCCAACAGCTTTCTGAGAAAGGGTGTCTGGGAGGCAAATCTTTGAGACCTGGTGTATCTGAAAGTATCCTTACTCTCCCCTCATCCTTGGTTGTTTGACTAGATATGAAATTCTAACCCGGAAATCACTTCCCCTCACAATTTTGAATTCATGCTCTAGTTAATGCCTTCTAGCCCTCTCATTTCTGCCAAGGGGATTGGAGGCTACATGGAGAAGCAGCCTGGAAGGCTGTCTTCACCATACAGTGAACACACTTTCACACGATCTCTCTGTTCTCAGTAGAACCCCCCCCCCCTCTTCCCCACAGTTCAACCTCTTTAGAAAATAAGCTTTCAGACTTCTAGTGTTGGTAAGTAGAGTTGCCTGGCTACAAAGGATGAGGAAGGGGATATTTTGGTATAGCCATTCCTTTTAAAGACTTTTAACTGAGACTGCTATTTTTAACTCACCTCGTATCTCTACCCTTACCTCCATCTTTAAAGTGTCGCAGGTCCTGAGTTTTCTGAGGTTCTTTGTTGACTTTGAAAAGTCCCAACATCCCTGAATCTATAGGCATTTCATTTTCAGCTTCCTGTGGTCTGGTGAATTGGTTATCATGCGTCTATCTACTTTCTAGTTTCTTAGCTTTTATTCACTTGTGTGGTCCACTTGAGAGGGAGTAAATTGTGTTCAGTCTACTACATTTAACTTGAAGTTGAATGAATTATTTCCAGTAAAAGTCTTACACTTTGTTCTTTGCTTGTTTTGATACTTCAGAAGTATGTTTCATAACTGCAGTTCTGTTGGTTACCCCCCAAAATATGTCTTGGGTTGGTCTACTACTATATTAGTTTCCTTGGGCAGCCATAACAAATTATCACAAACCGAGTGGCTCAAAACAACAAAAGTTCATTCTCTCATTGTTCTGGAAGCCAGAAGTCTCAAATAAAGTTGTCAGTATGCTCCTCTGAAGGCTCTAGGGAAGAATCCTTCCTTGCCTCTTCCTAGCTTATGGTGGCTCCTGGCAAACGTTGGTGTTCCCTGGCTTATATGATTCCAATCTCTACCTTCCTCTTCACAGCACCCCCTCCTCTGTGTCTGTGTCCTCTCCTCTTCTTGAAAGGATAGTAATCATTGGATTTAGGGCCCACCCTAATCCAGTATGACCTTGTCTTAACTAATTATATCTGTAAAGACTCTATTTCCAAATAAGATTACATTCTAAGTTTCTGGAGAGACAAAAATTTTTTTTGAAGGGAGGAGCTGTTCAAGTCAGTACAGCTTATTTGTGTCCATTCTCGACATCCTAGCCCAAGGTACCATCATCTCTTACTTGGACCTGTACGATAGTTTCTCAACGAGTTGTATTACCACTAGTTCTATCCTCTAAAGTATTCACCCCCTAGCAGTTGGAGTGGTCATAAAAAGGTAAATCACACCTGTTATAAACATGGCATGGAAGAGTTCCTTGACTACGTTTCCAAACTGTTTTAGCATAATGCAGAATGTTAAAGAGAGTTGTCAAGGCTATTTTTTAAAATAGGGCACAGAATATGTAGACATTTATAATCTCTAATCAACAAGGAGGTATTCCAAATTTGAAAATGCTATATGGCAATGTTCCATTTCCAGGTAAGATGGTTGTGACAGTTAAATTTTATGTGTCAACTTGCCCAGACATTTGAACAAACATTATTCTGAATGTGTCTGTGAGGGTATTTTTGGATGAGATGCACATCTGAATCAGTAGACTAGGTAAAGCATATTGCCCTCCTGTTTGAATAAAAATGTTTTTATTCACAACCTTACACTAACCCACTTGCCAACCCTCTAGACACAAATTGGGTGTCCTACAATTCAATTCAGTTCTGACACTGTCTACCTGGAGTAGTGCCATATCCTACAAACGCTCAGTACCAGAAGACTGTCCCCACTTTAGACATGAATTGCAAGTTCTGGGGCTTTCAGACTTCTGACTGATTGGGTATAAATGAAGAGTTCCGTGACTCCCTCCTCAGGTTTGATAATTTTTTAGGACAGCTCACAGGACTCAGGAAATGACTTTACTATTACAGGTTTATTATAAATGATACACTATGGAGGAGGAGATAGAGTAGGGTAACGTATGGGCAAGGGGTTGGAGCTTCTATACCTGCTCTGTGCATGCTGCCCTCCCAGCATCTCAGTGTGTTCATCATCCCAGAAACTCTCTGAACCCGTTGTTTAGGGCTTTTATGAAGGTTGCATTATGTAGGCATGATTGATCAAACCATTGACCATTGGCGATTACCTCGATCTCTAGCCCCTCTTCCTTCCGTGGGGGTCAGGGAATAGGGCTGATAGTTCCAACCCCCTAATCACATGGTTGGTTCCAGCCTCCATCCAGAAGCTATCTAGGGGTCCACCAAGAGTCACATCATTAGTATAAACTCAGGTATGCTTGAAAGAGCTTCTTATAAATATTAGAAGATACTCTTCTTATCCCTATCATTCAAGAAATTCCAAGGGTTTTAGAAGGTCTTTTATCAGGAACTTGGGACAAAGACCAAATGCATGTTTATTATATCACAATATCATACATTCCTGATGTGGGTGGCCCCCATTTAATCAACTAAAGTTCTGAATAAAACACAAAGGCTGACCCTCCTATGAGTGAGAGAGAGAATTCCTTCTGCCTTAATGCTTTGAGCTGGCACATAGGCCTTTTTTTGGCCTTCAGACAAACTGAAACACTGGAGTTTTGTGGGTCTCGAACCTGCTGGCTTTCAGACTAGAACTTACACCATTTTTTTCTCCTGTGCTCCACGATATCTTGCTGACTGTAGATCTTGGGACTTCTCAGTCTCCATAATTGCATAAGTCAATTCTTTATAATAAATCTTCCTTCCTTCCTTCCTTCCTTCCTTCCTTCCTTCCTTCCTTCCTTCCTTCCTTTCCTTCCTCCCTCCCTCCCTCCCTCCCTTTCTTCCTTTCTTTCTATTTAAATACACAAATATAGGGGCACCTGGGTGGCTCAGTCGGTTAAGCATCCGACTTCAGCTCAGGTCATGATCTCACGGTTTGTGAGTTGGAGCCTCGTGCCAGGCTCTGTGCTGACAGCTCGGCCTGGAGTGTGCTTCGGATTCTGTGTCTCCTTCTCTCTGCCCCTCCCCCACTTGTGCGCGCGCGCGCGTGTGTGTGTGTGTGTGTGTGCGCGCGCGCGCCCACGCGCGCGCTCGCTCTCTCTCAAAAATAAAATGTAAAATATATAAATACACAAATATATGAAAACTATACACATAATATATAAATCTCATTTTATATATATGTGTGTGTATATAGGCATATATATAAAGGAGGAAGTGTAAAGAAATCTATATGGTGGGGATAGTTCTACAATGCACTTAAAGTAGTAAAATGTAGAAGCAGATTTTTAAGTAGACTGTGCAAAGTTAAGTATGTATAGTACAATCCCCAGAGAACTCTTTAAAAAATATACAGCAAAAAAATTAACATATACATTAAAATAAAATACTAAGAAATGTTCAAATAACCTACTAAAGTAGAAAAGAAAAACAGTGGAACAAAAACAGAAAGGAAAAATGGTAGACCTAAATCCAAACATAAACAATGACATTAAATGTAATGGTCTATGCCAATTAAAAAAAGAGACTGTCAGAAGGTATTTAAAAAATAAACCACTGTATGCTATCTGTAAAAAAACTCACTCCAAATATAATTATACAGGTACATTAAAAATAAAAAGATGAGGGGCACCTGGGTGGCTCAGTTGGTTAAGTGTCTGACTTCAGCTCAGATCATGACATCACAGGTTGTGGGTCTGAACCCAGTGTTGGGCTCTGTGCTGACAGCTCAGAGCCTGGAGCCTGCTTCAGATTCTGTGTCTCCCTCTCTCTCTCTCTGCCTCTCCCCTGCTTGTGCTGTCTCAAAAATAAATAAACATAAAAAAGTAAAATAAAAAGATGAAATGTGTACACACACACACACACACCAGGTAAACACAAATCTAAAGAAAGCTGGACTAGCTATATAAACACGAGACAAAATACATCTAAAGATGAGTTTGTACATCTAAAAACAAAGCTTCAAAATATGAGAAGCAAAACCTGACAGAACTCAAAGAAACAAGAGACAAACTCATAATTACAGTTGGCAACTTCAATATACCTCTTTCAGCAACTGACAGAATTAGACGACAAAAACAGCAAGGGCATAGAAAAACTAAACACTTTGACCAACTGGATCAAAAGATATTATCAATAGAAGAATGACTGAATAAACCATAATAAATATATTCACAACCAAGGCCACCACATGCTACACAACTCCAGAGGTCCTTGCACATAAATTATGAGTTGTGTGGTGCATAAACTGCTTACGTGTATGTAGTGGTTCTGCCCACACTTTAGAATACTATGGATCCTTTGGACCCACAAACATATGGCCAATTAATCTTTGACAAAATCCAATGGAATAAAGACCGTCTCTTCAGCAAGTGGTGCTGAGAAAACTGGACAGTGATAGGCAGAAGAATGAACCTGCACCATACACAAAAATAAACTCAAAATGGATGAAAGACCTCAATGTAAGACAGGAAGCCACCAAAATCCTCCAGGAGAAAGCAGGCAAAAACCTCTTTGACCTTGCCCGCAGCAACTTCTTACTCAACACGTCTCCTCCGGAGGCAACGGAAACAAAAGCAAAAATGAACTATTGGGACCTCATCAAAATAAAAAGCCTCTGCACAGCGAAGGAAACAATCAGTAAAACTAAAAGGCAACCGACTGAATGGGAGAAGATATTTGCAAATGACATATCAGATAAATAGTTAGTATCCAAAATCTATACAGAACTTATCAAACTCAACACCCAAAAAACAAATAATCCAGTGAAGAAATGGGCAAAAGACATGAATAGACACTTCTCCAAAGAAGACATCCAGATGGCCAACCGACACATGAAAAAATGCTCAACATCACTCACCCATCATCAGGGAAATACAAATCAAAACCACAATGAGATACCACCTTACACCAGTCAGAATGGCTAACATTAACTCAGGCAACAACAGATGTTGGCGAGGATGCGGAGAAAGAGGATCTCTTTTGCACTGCTGGTGGGAATGAAAACTGGTGCAGCCACTCTGGAAAACAGTATGGAGTTTCCTCAAATAACTCAAAATAGAACTACCCTACAACCCAGCAATTGCACCACTAGGCATTTATCCAAGGAATACAGGTATGCTTTTTCGAAGGGGCACATGCACCCCAATGTGTATAGCAGCACTATCAACAGTACCCAAAGTATGGAAAGAGCCCAAATGTCCATCGATGGATGAATGGATAAAGAAGAAGTAGTATATATATACAATGGAGTATTACTCGGCAATCAAAAAGAATGAAATCTTGCCATTTGCATCCAAGTGGATGGAACTGGAGGGTATTATTCTAAGCGAAATGAGTCAGTCAGAGAAAGACAAAAATCATATGACTTCACTCACATGAGGGCTTTAAGAGACAAAACAGATGAACATAAGGGAAGGGAAGCAAAAATAATATAAAAACAGAGAGGGGGACAAAACAGAAGAGACTCAAAAATGTGGAGAACAAACAGAGGGTTACTGGAGGGGTTGTGGGAGGGGGGAATGAAATCTTGCCCTTTGCAACTACACGGATGGAGCTAGACAGTATATTGCCAAGTGGAATAGGCCTGTCAGACAAAGACAAATATCATATGATTTCACTCATATGTGGAATTTAAGAAACAAAACAAATGAGCAATGCGGAGAGAGAGAGAGAGACGAACCAAGAAACAGATTCTTAACTATAGTGAACAAACTGATGGTTAGCAGAAGGGAGGTGGGTGCAGGAACGGGTTAAATAGGTGATAGGGATTAAGGACTGCACTTGACATGATGAGCAACAGGTGATATATGGAAGGGTTGAATCACTATATTGTACACCTGAAACTAATAATAAAGTACTGTATGTTAACTAACTGGAATTAAAATAAAAATTTAAAAATAAAATCACATATTTTTAAAATAGACAAATGAAAAAATGGTTCATTACACAGTTTCAAAATTTTAGGGAAAAAATTTTAGTTGAGAAATCCATACACCTGCAAAAAAAAACCATATGATACAGAACGGTTCTCTATGCTTGCCTATGAATACTTTCTACCTAACTCTTAAGTGGCCTATCAATTTGAAAACCATAAATGACTAACAAAATAGTTATGTAAATATTGAAGGTGCCACAGAAATGAACTGCGTGAGTTCAGTATTTTTTTGTCAACATTGTCTTTCCATAGACATCATTTATTGCTACCCCAATCAATATGGTTGACTTGCTAATAACAAAACTTCATAGAATATTCAAATAAGAACAAAAATTCTGATCAGCTAGGGGATACACACACTTAGGTTTTAACCTTGGAGAAAAAGCGTTCTCTTCACCCACATCTCTACTATTTTACTTAGGTAGTCACAAGTTTCGTCCAAGACTAACATCACTGCACATAAATGAGGTCTTCCCTGGCACCAGCCCATGCAGGTGCATTGCAGGACAGAATTCAGACTGAGGAGTCCCTGGGGATGTATTTGGGGGGATCTCTGCTTGTGAGAGTGACCCAAGAAACTCCAGCTTGTGGGAGAGGTGAATTTTCTTTCTCCTGTTTTTACCTCATACAAAAAAAAGCTTTCATCAACCTTTGGAAATCTGTACCTTTGGTTTTTTTTTTTTTAGAGTAAGTAATTATGCGACATTTAAGTAAACTGTATAAATACTTTTCTCAGTGAAGCACAGAACAACCAAATAAAAGAAAATACAGCGCTTCTGACTTAGATCCCTGTCCACTCTCTCTCAAGGCTCCTAGGATCTAGACAGGCCTCCTTGGAGTCACTGCTGGGAAAGGAAAGCAGCAGAAAAGTGCGAGAGGCAAAATGGCGGACTCCTCACTAAGGAGAAAAGGAGCCCTGAGATTTGGTAAGACCATTTTCTCCCTTTCTCACAGAATCGGGAAAGCATGTTAGAGCTTCTTAGGAAGCCCTTCCAAATACTAGGAGCTGAAAGAACTTCAAGTCAGTAGCATGCCAAGTGAAAACTTTTAGGAGGCCCCAGAAGTTGACCTCAGCCCCACCTGGCAGATTTTTCTTTTACTCTTAACCAGTGAAATAATCTTTGGAGAGGCAATGACCTGGAGTTTGTACTTGAGTATTTTCTACCTGGAATTGCATCAGACCCCGCATCAAAAGTACCAGCCTCACTTTGGTAATGACAACATTCTATAAGGCGGGGTTTTCACTCTTAACAGGTCATCAGAATGATCTAGGGAGCTTGTTTAAAATAATGTGGGTTCTGGAGCTCCACTCCCAAAGGTTCCCATTCAGTAGGTCTTAGGGGGATGTGGGAATTTGCATTTTCAACAATGGTCTCCAGGTGATTCAGGTGAGCTGGTGTGATGCCTACGATTTGAGTAATACTGGCTTAAAAGGTAGGGGCCAGAATTGCTTCTTTCCCATGATAAGACCCACTGTAGACAGTGACCGAAGGCCACCAGACTGACTGAAGTGTTTTCCTTGAAGAGGTCAGGAGGTCATCTAGACTCATTCTCAAAGGTTCAGGGAGTGGGTCTCCATGGTGCCTAACTCTATAAGAGAACCAACAATCGGGCTCACATTTGGCTGGATTTGAGGATAAGTAGCAAAATCTAAAGTACCGGAAAAGTCTTGATTGCTTTGGGTGAGGGGCCCATGGCCTATATATTTTTTTTTCCTTTTTCCTTCTTCCTTTTCACTCATGTCGAGCTAAGGAAGCCAAATAGACCCACACAGATAATACGTTGTTTGGGTATGGGTGAATGTATACAGCTAGAGCAAATTCTGTCTGGGGAAATTCAGAAGAGTGAATTCCAGTTTGATACACAGCGTCAATAATTGACTGCACATCAGTGTATGGCATCTGCATAGGAAATCCTGTGACCTAGACAAAAGACAGAATCACATGTAAACCCATGCTACAGGCATGTAGGCAGTCAGGAATTATTGTATGCAAAAATATTACAGAAGCCTCAAAAAATGGTAGTCATGTAGTAATGTTATTTTCTAGGTGCTTACAATTGATGTGGGAAACAAAGGCAGAAGAAAATGGTAGATAGAATTAAATTTCCTTATAACCTGCAGCCCATTGACAAACACTTGAGGCTGGCGGAGTAAAATGTTTCTCCAGGAACTCCCTGCTATCTTAATGTTAATGCTTTGCTAGAGGGAAAAACAACCTTAGCTTGACAATAGCTAGGCCTCCAGTATCTCTGAGTCTTCTTTAGCATATGAAAATCTCACTGGAAACTTCCCCTGGACTCTACCTCCCCCACTCGAGAGTATATAACCAGTCTCTCCTCCTGCTCCTGGGGCAGCTCTTTCTGCCCACCGGTCCTGTCCCCATGCTTTAAAAAATAACCTTTTTGCACCAAAGACATCTTCAAGAATTCTTTCTTGGCCGTTGTCTCTGGACCCCACAGACCCCACTATCACCCCCAAAACTTCATCAACCGTGTTCCGGGAACAGTACTAAATGCTTCACATACATATTTAATCCTCAAATAACCTTATGAGTTAGGTTCTACTATAATTCCCACTTTCCAGAGAGAGAGGAACAAAGCCAGATACCATAGCCCTCACACTTAACACTCCAAATACGTGCACCCTTTCTAGAATAGCAAACTGCCAATGGGAATATTACTTGGTCCTACAAATGAGGTATTTAAGTGAGCATTATGGAAGAATTTATTTAACACTGATTCAATTTATATTTATTAAGTGACAACTGTGTGACAGGATTAAAGGATTATGGTACATGGTCCTATGTAAAATTATCTATTTAATAAGATGCAGATAACAATCAGAAACCTCTTTCAAGCCTTAGATTGCTTACTTCAGGAGGCTTTTCTTGATCCTTAAATCTGTTCATGTGTTCTTCCCATGTGGTTGCAATAGGATGCTGTCCTTCCCTAACTTACTTCGTAAACTAGACTGCAATTACATGTTTTCTGGTCTGTCTCATTAGCCTGTAGTTTCTGTGAATGCACAAGATTGTATCTGTCTTGTTTACTGTCATAACCCCAGTGCCTAACACAAGGCCTGTCACATGTAATACAAATAATAATAAACATCTGCTGAACACTTGCTAAGTGCTGGGTGCTGTGGTAAGTAGCAGCTCATTTAATCCTCACCAGAACCACAAACCAGATTAACTATTTTTATCCCTGTTTATCTTGCCCAGTGGGGTGGAAAGTATAAAGGAGTTAGGTAACTTGGTCAAAACTAGTGATAAATGGTTGAACCGGGGTTTGAATCCAAACCACAAGATTAAGCTCAGGTTTATGATTATGTGTTACTAAGTAGATAATTTTACAAAGAAAGTACACGTTTTAAACCTTGGCTTATATTAACCTCAGTTTATATTGCTTTGCTTATCTGTTTACCACTAATTCTGTTTTTTTAATGCAAATAAAAGCAACTTCCTCTCTATTCATGAATAAATAGCACCCACAGATCCCTCTTTGACAGCTTAAGTACTTAACTCCAGACAGATTCCTTCTTTTCTTCTCTCAGAGGGTTTTCCTAGAAAATGTCTAGTCTACGAGATGGTAGGGGGAAGGAATCTCACTCTTGGGAGGCTGGGGCTTTCAAAAACCCATTGGATCAATTCACAGGGAAGAGTCAGTGACAGGATGTCAAGAGCTGGTGGTAGGTAGGGGAAAAACAATATACCAAATGCCCACCATGTCTGTTTATAAACTTGTTGAGTTTGAGATACCTTTTAACCAACCAAGATGATGACAAATGTGTTGGCAAATATATAAGAAAGGAGGTCAGGAAAGAAGACCAGGCTGGATACAGAAATTTGGGAGTATTTTGCATGTGAAAGGTATCAAAGCTTGCCTGGAGTCCTCTTGCCCAGAACCAAGGACAGAGAATCTAGTCTATTACTACCATCCAGAGATCATTTTTCAATTTCTTATTTACAGGTTACTTTTTTTTTCATCTCTTTTTCCAAACTTTGTGGCTATATAACATAAAACATATCAAGAAAATGTCATGCAGTGTGGTCATGGTAATAGTTGTTCAGTCTATTTGAAATTGCTTAGTCTACAAATAAATGTATTTTAATACCTTATCATCTGTTGTCTAGGATCAAGATAAAAAAGCATTTCAGGGATATTGAAGATTACTTTTCCGTAGCAATTAACATAGATACAACAAATGTCATTAATGCACTAAATCATACACATACCCAATAAAATTGGAGTAGTCTTTCAAATTCACCCTCTTCTTCAGATAAAACAAAGCTTCCAGTGCCAAGTTCTAGCTTAGGAAGGATTTTTTGCAAAATATAAGTACATTGTCGATTCCAGTGTGTTGGCTGTTTAGGTCGCCATTCCATCATTTTACATTTCAGAGTCCTCTCAATCCTAAAGTAAAAATGCAAAGGTTATTTTATGACAAATTACAATTCATGTAATAAACGTGATAAGAGTGTTGTCACTTTACTCAAGTGCAAGAATATTTTTTTAAATTTTATTTAGGATGAACCAGACCTTCATGGTTAAGGATATCTACCATCATTCACATTAATCAAGTTGGGGAGAAGCAGGCACTTGCTTGGCTTGGGAAAGCAAGAAGCTTCCCAGGAGAGCCAACAGTTGGATCTCAAAGGCACATCTCTTTTCTGGTTACCTGTGTGTAGACAGCTGCCTACTGGGTGTGATGTGACAACGTCTACTGTCTGATCACTGGACTGACATCCCCATTCTCCAGGGCCCTCCTCTGTCATAAAATATTGTGTTTCCAAGAAACTGCATTTATGAAAGTTCAGATATCTGGTCTGGGTGATGTCAGCAGGGATGGATTTATTAGATTAGTTAATACAGCAAGCATGGTTGGAAGGAAATGAGGCACAGACTGATAAGTATGATGATCAGTTTCCCCCGCTAGAATGTACACTCCATAAAGGCAGAGATTTGTGCCTTTGTATTCAGCCCCTACAACAGTGCCTGCTGGTAGATTATTCCAGGGACAGTGTACGTTGGTTGACGGGGCCCCCTTGAGAAGCCTCATCTTTACACAGAATCACTGTGTGCTTAAAAACAAAAAGCCACTGGGAATTTCCTCCTGGCTGAGTCTGTAGTGTGACTGAGTAGTTTTGGAGTTTGCAGAGTCCCAGAAGCGGCTAAGCATCAGAACCACTTGTAGGGCTTTATCAACATATTTCACCTTCAGGTATTGATTCAACAGGTCTGGTCTGGGATCCTGGCATCTATTTTTTAAAATAGTTCTAGAAGTGATTCTGATGAAAACCAGAAGTTGGAATCATTTCTCTACTGCATTGCTTCCTTTTTTTGTTAAGAACTGGGGAAGAAGGAAGGAAATAAGAGGTGGGAGTTGTGTACTAGTGAGAGAAGGGAGTGGCAATATTATTTGTTATGTTTTGTTTTGATTAGTTGGTAGGGGCTTATATGGCAGCCTGCTATGTCAGCATGAGTCACTGGAGACAGTAAGATCTAGAAGCTTCTGACACATTTGGAGTAGGAGCAAGCCCTGCTGTAAAGTTTGTGACTTTGACAAACTTGTTCAGCTTGACCGAACAACTCCTTGGGACGTGTGTGTGTGTGTGTGTGTGTTTGGGGAAGGGGGGAGTGCTGATGAGGGACAATATTGATGTTTCTACCACCCAACTTGGATGTTTTTTCCATACTCCAAGTGGTGGGCCATTTACCTTCAAGAAGTATTAGTTACTGCATTATTGTTACCATAACTTCAACAGGTGTCTGTGTTGAGAACTTCCCAGCAGTAGCCCTACAATATTTTCCAGAGGCAACCACTTTTTAACTTAGATGGTCTTTTGTAAGGAGTGTCCTGGAATGGCAGAGGGACTGCTTTTTGATGCACGGACCAAAAGTCAATGACTCAGTGGAAGACACTTACCATAACCTCCATCTCTTGCTTCTATTGCTGAATCTAATAGGTATTTTGAGAGCCTGGGTTGGAGAACTGAAAGGAGCAAGAGATTAGGGAGAAAACGTAGTAATCGTAATATATAAATAAAGGTCATACCTGTTCTTTAGATCTTCTATCATGCTTTTATTAGTCTCACAATAAATTATTTCCTCAGGCTGAAACACACAGACAACTGAAAGTTATAAAAGATTCTAGGGAGACCACTTTGACATCACAGTCACCCCTGGAGTGCTAATTATAATGAGGGGAACCCAAACCACTTTCATGTGGCAAAAGCACTCCACCACAGAAGCACAAAGGTAAAACACAGATCACAGTGTTTCCTTTGATTTTAGTATTACTTCACCAGAGCGCGGTATGAGGAGTGGATTTACAAGGTATTTTTCCTGGGTAAGACAGGTCTGCTGGCCACATTCATTTATTCAAACAAACATTTGACATGCTTATTGGTTATACCAGAAAATCTTTGGCACCTGCACTAGTCTCGTCCACTTATTAACTGTGGCCTTGGTGAAGTCACTTAACTTCTCCAAGTCTCCGATACCACATCTTTAAGAGAGGGACAATAATAGTACTTATTTCCCTAGGGTCTTGTGAAGATTTTGATATAAAGTAATATATGCAAAGCCTGGCACATATCGTTCAATAAAATCAGGTATTATTACTACTACTCTTTCATTTTTTGAAAAAATTTTTGAAAGAAAGAGAGAGAGAGAGAGGGCATGAGCAGGAGAGAGGGGCAGAGGCAGAGAGAGAGAGAAAGAGAGAGAGAATCCCAAGCAGGCTCCACACTCAGTGCAGAGCTCCATACAGGACTCAATCCCATGACCCTGGGATCATGACCTGAGCCAAACCAAGAGTCAGACGCGCAACCGACTGAACCAAATCAGGCGCCCTACTACTCTTTTAACATGGTTTGTTATCTTCCTTCTTTGGTTGAATATCCTTTTCTTCCAGCTGGCAGGAGCCAGGTCTTTGTGTGCATGTCCCTCCCTGCAGGGCTCACACGGACAAGACAGAGGGGCTGGGCTTGGGCATTTTTATTTTGAGCATTCCTGAACTGAGAAATAGAGGTAGCTGTAGAGATAGGGAGATGGGCGGAAGGAGGCTTGTGCAATAAGAGGGCAACAGTTTTCAGACCTCTAGGGGCTAGAATATTTCAAGAGTGATCGAGAAGATTCAGTGATGATTCAGGTGATGATCTAAGCCAGTGGTTCCAGAAGTGTGGCCCCTGGACCAGCAACCTCACACCTGGGAACTTGTTAGAGATACAAATTCTCAGCCCCCATGTGGTACCCGCTGAATTAGAAACTCACAGGGCAAGGCCCAGCAATCTGCCAGGGTTCTGATGCCACCGTGGATAGATTAGACAACAGTCCCAGGCACAGGGAGTTGCCGCACAACAGATTCCTCCAGGAGAGGGGAGACACTGGAAAAAGGAAACTATGAACTCCAACGTCATGTTGCAGGGCCACCAGCTGTCCCAGACAGCACAGGTAAACTGAATGCCTTTATTGCTGCCACCAACCACTGTGTAACCCTCCAAGGCCCCCACTCCCCTCCCCAGCCCCTCCCTCCGTCAGGTAACTAGTGGATTAGTTAGGCCACCTTCAGGCCTGAAAAAGAGGCCTGGGTTAACGTTAACTCGATAAGTTTATGAGGTGTTAGTCCACTTGCTTTCTTTGGCAAAGGCCCTTTCTTTCAGGGAATTCATATCTTTTAAAACTTCAAGAGGATCTCCCTGTTAACTTCGTCTCTGAGTACCCACATGCTCATCTTACACACTCAAATTTGGGTTCACAATTGTGACAAAAAACAAGTGTTCACCACAGATAGTGGTTTATTTTGGGATGTGTGTTGCAAGACAGAAGATTGAGGGCCATTAATCCACAAGAAAGAATAGAGATGCAAGTCAAATGCAATACTGGGTTTTATATTTATAGATTCGACATGACAAAAGGTTTTGTTTCCATACTTGGGCAGAGTGGCTTTTAAAAACTACAATTTTGATCACGGCAGCCCTTGCCTTAGTGATGTTAGCTTCTGACTGTCCTGAGGACAGGTGCCCATGTCCTTACCAGGACTCTGCTCACCCCTGAGCTTGTCTTGCTCACCCCCTGGCTGCAGCCAAGCTGGCCTTTTAGCTCCTCGACAGACACCTGCCTGCACCTGCTGGTCGTCATGCCTGCTGTGTCCTCTCCTCTGCCGGGACTATTCTCTACTCTGACCTTCCTCCAGGCCAGCTCCTGCTCACCTTCCTCACTCTGCTGGTCACTGCTTTTTACCCAGGAAGCCCCAGGAGCTGTCCTTCCCCTCAGGCCCTCTGCTGCACGCTCCCAAAAGCACACTCATTTCTTCTGTGATCGCATTTACCACTCTGTCCTGCAATTGCCTGCTCCCTTCTCTTTCTTCCTTGAGAACACAAGTCCTGGCAATACTGAGACACATGTTTTCCTTGTGGTACTGATGCCTCACATAGCGCAGGCACATAAGCAACATTTCACTGAAGCCCTAATAGAATGATTAACAGTAAACAAAAAAACCCTCATCTCTAAATATGTCACCTCGCTGCCAGAGGCGGCAATACATCAGTTGCAACTTTGGGATGGGAAAAGCAAGGCATGGCCTGTGGATGCTGAAAATGTTGTTTGCTTTAGAGAGATAACTACACTTCCCCTTCTTTAAAATGACTTTACAACAGGAAATATGTATACATATATACGCATGCTTGCATCACACGGAGAATGTTTAGAAGGATGCACAAGTAACTACTAACAGTGTTTATTTCTTAGAGAGTGGGAAAGAGATGTTGAAAGGGAGAGACATTCTTTGTACAGTTTGGTACTGTATGATCCCCTCTCTGTAACTTCCATGCATTCCTTCTGATTTTGTGAAATGGCTCAAATATATAGATGAGCATAGAGAACAAGGTAATGAAAATCCACCCATCATACCTACCACTTAGCTACATCTCACCTTTGCATTCTTGCATATTTGTTTTAGATTTTTTAAAAAGAAGTAAAACATTACAGACTTGAAGTACTTTGTATGTTGCTCCCGACCTCATTCCTTTTTTCCTCTCTCCAAAGGTCACCTTTAACCTAAATTTGGTATGTATCATTTCTAGGAATGCTTTTACACCATCAATATGTGTCTATATATACATAAACAGCACATCATTTTCAAACTTCATATAAGTGATTTTGTACTATGCGTGTCATTTCATATATTTTTCATTTTGCTTGACATTACTTTGTTTTATATTCATTCCTGTTGATACGCATAGCTCTAGATCAATGACTCTCAACCTCAGTTGCACATTGGAATCACCCGGGGAGCTTTAAATAACACGAGTGTGTATGTCCCACCCTCAGCGACTCTGATGTAATGGAGGTACAGTCAAGTTGAGAACTAGTGTAAGTTGGTTCATACTTTTTTTTCTTCTGTTACGTAGAAGAAATCATACTATGAGTACTTCACAACTCATGTATTCTTTTTCTGGTTGATGAATTCTTTTCTTGTCTTTTTTTTTTTTTTTTCCTATTTCAAGCAATTCTATAAAGAACACTGTTGTACTTGGCTGTCTTCCTGTGAATGCTCTTCTAGGGTATATGCTGAGAAGATGAACTGGTGGGTCAAAGGTTGAGCATCTTCAGCTTTATCAGATCTCGTCACACTGCTTTCCAGAGCACTTACAGCAATTTACCCTCCCACCACTTCTCCTCTTTGCCAGCACTTGGTATGATCACACTTAAATTTTTTTTTTTTGCCACTCTTAACCATGTAAAGAGGTGCTTTGTTGTTTTAAATTGTATTTTCCTGATTGTGAGATTGAGCATTCAAGTTTGTGCTTCTATGAATTGTTTTCTGCCTATTTTTCTACTATATTTTCCACTATCTTCTTTTAACTTTCACTTCCTCTCGGCTCATAGCTCTTAGTTTATGGATTTTGTAATTGCCTGCACCTTGCCATGCCGGAGGCCTCGATCCAGAAACAGCCACTGAAGTGGAATTTGGGGTCCTTCACAAAGGGACGGCTGCGTGCACCACAGATCCATTGGCTGAGCCACCTGGTAATTCCATCGTTCTTGACCTCAGGTCTGTGCTTCCACCCCTGCCTTGGTTCTCCTGGCACTGGGTCTGCAGCTTTTCTTCTCCATCTTCTTTTGAGAGTAGTGACACAGGGGGACCCGTCCCAATCCCTAGCTTCCAAAAGTGAGGCTGGCCCGGTTCCCTGGATTTCATGAACCGTTTTCAGACCTTGTTGCCGTCCTTCATTCAGCCCTACTCATTGCTAGTATTTCTGTCCTGTTTCTACTCCATGAGATCATTGTCATGGTTTGGAGCCCAGGTAAACCTTTTCTTTTTCAATCTTTATATTTTATCATTACCATGGATGTGGAGCAGAGGGCTAGGTCAAGGTAAACTTACGACACCATCTTGACATTATATTTTCAGTTTTAGAATAAACATTTACATTTTTTCCCTTTAAAATCTACATTCACTTTGAAGATGATGCCTTCTTTTCAATTCTTCTTTTCTGCAAGTAGAGGAGTATGATAGGAATAGCCCAAACTCAGGCTGGATGGCAGAGAAAACTAGATTTTATTAGCATTGCCAAATCACTCAGTCTGCAATCAGCTGTATAAACATAACGAGAGCTGGCACAACTGGTAAAGATTAGAACCGATGGTAACTTTCATACAGACACACCTGAGAAGAATTTAGTTTACCTGTATGCTTTGTGCGTTTGTCCCTTGGAAATCTTTTGGAAGCAACTGTTTCCAGAAACTTTCTTTTGAATAGTCAAAATGTACAGCCATTGGTGTATTATTTTGTTGAATATTAAACCAGACCTATTAAAACATTAACATAAAATCGGTATAGGCACATGGGAGCACAAAGCCCCTACTGGTTAGGATGGAGAAAAAGTTTACAGCCCTACTACCCAGCGAAGGTAGAAGCCCAGGGAGGTTCTGAGGTAGGAGGTAGAGATTCCACGGGCATGTGAACATTAGATTGATCACTGGTTCTCAACCTTGGAGGCACTACAGAATCACCTTTAGGGATTGAAGAATCCCTGGCTCCATAACCCAGGGATTCGACTTGAACATCTGTATTTTCTTCAGAGTCCACATGGTTCTAATGTAGAGCCGGAGTAGAGGAGAACTGCCTGACTCTTGAGGATATTAACTCCAAATAAGACTTCTTTCCCCAGATACTTACATTTCCATCATCAAACAAACAGTCCACACTTTGTAAGGGACAAAATGGGTCAAACTGCTTATGACATTGCCCAGTTAATGGATTCCAAAGCAAAAATTCATCAGTTTCTTGAGTTAATACATAAGCTACTTGCCCCTGTGTGAGGAAAAAGATGGTTAACGTCATTTTTGGCAGGTGGTTGATTCAACTCATTTTTGTATGTGGAAATTGTAATGTAAGTATATGATATCTTTGAGTTCTACAAGTCTTTTTGGGGGGAGTCTTCAAAGTCTTTTTGAAAAGGAAAAAAGCTAAAGCTCTAGAACTCCTCAGGCCCAGGCTAGCATGAGGATTCAAATGAGAGAACTTTTGAGCTGGTGCTGCCATGTGCAGCCCTGTAAGGTTTACCCTCACAGCAATGAAACATGTTGCTCTAGAAAAATCAGTATGTTTTGACAATTTCCCAACAGCTAGCACTGAAGTGTTTTTTTCTTAATTTTTCTTAACATGTTTATTCATTTTTTGAGAGACAGAGAGAGACAGAGTGCGAGCGGGGGAGGGGCAGAGAGAGAGGGAGACAGAATCTGAAGCAGGCTCTGAGCTGTCAGCACAGAGCCCGATGCAGGGCTTGAACCCACAAACCACAAGATCATGACCCGAGCTGAAGGATGCTTATCCAACTGAGCCACCCAAGGTGCCCCTGAAGTGTTTTAAGGTAGGGACACTTTGGTCTAATGCACACAAAAGCACTATATAGGCCAGCCCTGCTTTGAGTGGAATATACTTGGGGACTGAATTTAGGAAGTGGACACTTGCCCAAGGCTCTGAAAAAGCCAAGTGAAGTTAAAAGGTCATTAAGTTAATTTTGAGCATAAGATCTGGCATTGGAGGCTAGAGAGAAAGTATACAGGGGACCATCTGAAGAATAAAAGTAGTCATTATGTTATTATTCTGTTCTTAACATACCTTTTTAAGTGCAAAGTTTTATTAGCAAAGAATAACAATTTCAGGTAATAAGAAAGACTACTGAACACTTAATGGGAATATGTGCACCAGGCACCATGCTCAGCATTCACACTAAATTTTTCACTTGCACTCACTCCAAATTCTTTGAGGTAGGGGTGATCATTATGCTCATCTTTCAGATACAGTCAGAGGTTGAAGGGCTTGTGCAGTGTAACCATACACGGCATTCATTAGTCCTATTTATGGGGAAGATAACTGAAGTTCAGAAAAGTAAGTAAACAAGGCTGAGACTATACAGTTAGTAAATGGCATTGCTGGGTTTTCAACCGCTCTTTGATCCCCAAACACATATTCTTAACACTGTGCCTGGTCTCTCCAAAGCTCTTGTTCTTTATCACTGTGCTTGGCTTCTTTTCAGGAAGGGGGAGGCTTCGCCTCAACCACAGAGCTGAGGTGAAACACACAGCCGAAGTACCTACCACCCATGGTGTTGACTCGCAGGCATAAATGCAAATATTTGTTGAAATACTGTTGACTGTTTACTGCCATCTAGTGGCACTTAAACCTACACAGGAGGATCGTGGGGGAAATTAACCACGAGCTTTTAGCCTGCTAAAAGAAATAATAAGCCATGCCAAGGAAACATAGAGAAATAAGTGATCACAACACAAAGCCTAAAACGAGACTGGAAATCTTGACCCTCATCAAGATATTCGTGGTAGAAATAGAAACAGTCCAAAGGAAGATAGTGTTCTGGAGGTATGAATGCAGGAGTATATAATTAAGGTGTAAAAATGTCAGTAGGTAAATTCAAATTGCAGGACCACTTCTTGAATGACTAAAAAGCGAGAAATGAAGAATAAGGAGAAGTATTTCTTAAGGATCTTTAAATATAGTATTAGAAAATTATAAAGATGATAGTGGTGGTGATGGTTAATAACTCCTACAACCATCACTATAACTGTTAGACCACCACCACCACCACCAAGTGGTGACTATTGAGTTTTCACCATGGACCAAGGTGCTATTCTCAGTGCCACACAGTCACTATGTAATTTAACATTTTAGTAACCCCATGAAGTAGCACTATTATTAGTACAGTTTTACAAAGAAAAGAAAAGAAAGCCTTTCTTTACACTGTGGTCATTTGGATGAACCAACATTATCCTCTTAACTAAATCATTGGTTGCCCATGAAATTCCCCAATTAGCTTGTGAAAAGAAGGAAAATTGGGATTGAGGTCTTTTAAACTTACAGCTGAAAGTTGATTAGTTTTGTTTACACTATGTAAATATTAACACCAGCACTTACTTCCAACATTGAAGTCCCCAGGACGACTAAAGCTTTCTTTCCAAAATACAGAAAGAAATTACAGAGCAGTATGGCATGCTCTTCCTTATTCCCAATAGCCAAACTGATGCAGCGCTAAGGCAAAAGAAAAGCAACAAGGCCAGAAGAAAATGGAAGAGAAAGATAAGCAATGCAAGCATCCAACAGACGTGGGCCCCTCTCCTCCCTCCAGCTTCAAACACACATATTTTTGCCAGGTCGCTGGGATGACTGACCACAAAGCTGCAAGGTCTGGTACCTTCTGCCTTTGAAAACACTGGCGAGAACACTAGCTTGGAATATAGGGGTCACTCTACTGTGGGGCAATTAATGCGGATACTGTGCAAGTGACCAAACAGTTTATCATCCAATCTAGAACGTTTCTGTTAAGGACAAATATTAAACTGCCCTGGGCAAACAGGGACATATGGACTGATATTCTAAGAAAACCTCATGTGGTAGGAAATCCCATAGAGTTTTTAGGGGAAAGGATCCTTTGGTCAATGGAGCTATACACTGTCATGTATCCATAGAGTGCTCTCAAGTCACAGAGAGGAAGAGATTGGAGTTGAAGCCCAGTCAGGAAGATGATTGAAACATCTTCAACTAAAAAAGCTGGACAGTTGGGGCTGGGTGTAGTCAAATATAGGGTGCCTAGTAAAACAGTTGTTGCAAGAGAGTAAAAGCACGACAGAGGTGGCAGACTGGTGGTCTATGACCTAGTTCTATTCTAAAGGTGTGTTTTTTGTTTGGCCCTGGAATGCTTTTTAAAATTGGGGGGGCGCCTGGGTGGCGCAGTCGGTTAAGCGTCCGACTTCAGCCAGGTCACGATCTCGCGGTCCGGGAGTTCGAGCCCCGCGTCAGGCTCTGGGCTGATGGCTCAGAGCCTGGAGCCTGTTTCCGATTCTGTGTCTCCCTCTCTCTCTGCCCCTCCCCCGTTCGTGCTCTGTCTCTCTCTGTCCCAAAAATAAATAAACGTTGAAAAAAAAAATTTAATAAAATTGGGAAATCTCATATAAAACTCTACATTTCCGGCTTCCCTTGAAAAAAATCAGAAGATCTAACAACATAAACGGGCCCAAATGTTCATACAGCAAGTCTGTTGTTGTTGAATAGCAGCTGCAACATTTAGACAGGACGCGTGCCTTCCAGTTCAGTACAGTCCTCTGTAAAGGGCTGTAGTGGCCAGGGAGGTGGGGGATGTGGGACCTCAGGAAGTGACTATTTACCATTCTGTATGAAAGCATTTCAGTGTTTTAATAACTGATATGGTCACATCTGTTCACACTGGCAGAACATGGTGGTGAGGGATGGAGTTTAGGGAGGATGGTAACATGGCTCCTCTGAAAGAAAAGTGTGAACAGAAGAATGAAGGGCAGAGTATGAGTGGTCTTCATTGTCAGGCCAAGGAGGTTGCCCTGACTGGATTTCATAAGAGGAGGAGAGAACAGGTGAGAACAGGTAACTAACATACGGAGTTCCAGATGCCTGCATATATGTTATCCTTTCAAAACCTCTGTATGACACAGATGAGGAAGTCGAGGTCCAAGGAAGCTAAATGATCTATCTTAGGTCCCAAAGCTCTTAAGTGGTTGAAGTGGGATTTGAACCAAGGTTTGTTTTTCTCCACAGACTGTGTGTTAGGAAGGAGAAAATAACCCTTGTCCTGTGACAGTCTAATAGTCATATATCATGGGCATCCCATGGCCAAAGAGTTGATGTCAGTGAGAAGACATTAGCCAAGAGGAATCCCATACTTGTAATAACCTCTCGGTAATGGGTATTATTTGGATTGGTGGTTGGGGGTGGGGAGGGACTCGAGAGTACTAGTATTTGCCTGAATGGTTATTTTAATGGTTATTTTTTAGCTATTTTAGAGGCTCTTTCAATGTTCTGCAGGATTATAATACCCATGAACACATTTTGATTAGATGAGGGAGTCTCAGAAGAGTCTACAGTTAATGACCTCTTTGAGTTCTACTAGATTTGAATTACTGAATCACTGGAACCACATGCTTGTGTCTCCCTTGTTCTCACTTACCAAAAGACAGTGACCTATTAAGTTAGCTCTGTGCCCCCTAAATCCATTTCAGCTCAACTCTAACTTCTAAAACATTCTAGATAAGTATCAGGACCATTGGCTCCAGATGGAAAGTGTCCCTCTCTAAGGCTCCTATCATACTAGTAATTTTCAATCAAAAATATTTGTTGAATGCTTTTTGACTTTACATAAAAATAAATAATAATCAACTCTACTTATTCATTCAAAGAGATTAAACTTGGGATGTATATGTGCAGAGTGTGGGTGTAGAGTCAATATATAAGCAACTAAATATAAGAGCACTGAAAAAAGTGCTCTACTTAGGGTTGCCAGATTTGTGGAAAACATAAGATGACCAATTAAATCTGCACTTAGTATAAACAAATTTTTAGTATAAATATGTCTCAAATATTGCATGGGGCCTCTATTCTATTTGGCGACCAGTTTAAAGAGAATTTTAATCCAAGGGCTGAGGAAAGAGCATTGCTATGCATGCTCTTCATTGAGATGTGGGGAGATTGGGGAAAGCTTCTGAGAAGGGGTGGTCTTTGCCCTAGACTCAGTGTCTGTCCAGCTCCATAGTGACAAGCCAAGTTCTGTCTGGAGGATGTCATAATATTGTACTCCTGGAATTTCCATTGGATGAAAATATTCATGAGCTACCACTTATAATGTTGAATAGATT
Organism: Lynx canadensis; assembly: GCF_007474595.2. NCBI lineage: Eukaryota > Metazoa > Chordata > Mammalia > Carnivora > Felidae > Lynx > Lynx canadensis. Next base: position 32,279,195 of record NC_044313.2, read on the forward strand.
GTTCCTCTTGAGAATTATTTCTTTTTTTTTTTAATTTTTTTTAACATTTATTTATTTTTGAGACAGAGAGAGACAGAGCATGAACGGGGGAGGGGCAGAGAGAGAGAGAGACACAGAATCGGAAGCAGGCTCCAGGCTCTGAGTCATCAGCCCACAGCCTGACGCGGGGCTCGAACTCACGGATCGCAAGATCGTGACCTGAGCTGAAGTCGGACGCTCAATCGACTGGGCCACCCAGGCGCCCCATCTTGAGAATTATTTCTATGGATTATGATAGAGCTGCCTATGATGTATTAAATTATCAAATGATGTCAAATTTCACAAAACAAAGGATTACATATGTGCATACTATTTTTAAAAATCTAAGAGAAAAGTAAGAAATACTATATATTTGAATTATAAAACATAATTTGTTACCTCTGATGTCATCCATATATCAAAACCATCATTTTCATCCAGAACATCGGGCACAACAGGAATCAAAGATACAAAGCGAGCAATGAGGTCCTAGAATAATATTAACATTTATTAAGTGCATACTATATGCCCATCACCGGGCATAGTATTTTACATGCATGACCATCACATTTAGTGTATCCCATAAGCCCATGAAGTACATACTATTATTATTTTTGTTTTACAGAAGAGGAAAAAAAATCATAGCATGCTAGGATAACTTGCCCAGGGTCACACAGCTAACACAGTGCATGGAATCTCTGGGAACAAGCCCAAGTTAGCCTGACTCCAGAGGATGCCCATTAACCACTACGCTTCACTGTAATAAATTCTAGAAAATTTAAACATTATATATATTACCTATATACTTCAAATTACAACTGTTAAAAATGTTTTAAAAATATATTGAAGAATAGCAAAAGCTGATTTGCTTTTAGGTTCCAAATCTATTAGAATTATTTTTATTAATACAAGCTTGTTACAAGTTATTGGAGCAGGAAGATGTTGGTACAGCTTGCTTTCTCAAACAACAGAAATTATACTGTGGATTGTTCCCCTTACAGGGCTAGAGACAAGGACTCGGACTAAAATAGGAAAGTAGAAAGGGATACAAATAAATAATGAGTAACACAGAAAGTTTACTGACATTTTCATTGATTTATAATAGCCATCATTTATGCACCAATGACCTCCTACATTGGTCATGTTTTTGACTTCATGATTCATAGTCCTTCATAAGCAAAGTTGCTAGGAGTTATATTTAAAAACAAAACAAAACAAAACAAAAAAGGATTGGGGCACCTGGGAGGCTCAGTTGGTTGAGCATCTGACTCTTGACTTCAGCTCAGGTCATGATCCCAGGGTCATGGGATCAAGCTCCACGTTGGGCTCCACACTAAGCACGGAGCCTGCTTAAGATTCTCTTTCTCTCTCTCTCTTTCTCTCACTCCCTGACCCTTTCCCCTGCTCTCTTTCTCTCTCACTCTCTCTAAAATAAAAAACGAACAAACAAAAGACCCACGAAGATGGTTTTTTTTTTATTTTTTTTAACGTTTTTTTATTTATTTTTGAGACAGAGACAGAGCATGAATGGGGGAGGGGCAGAGAGAGAGGGAGACACAGAATCGGAAACAGGCTCCAGGCTCTGAGCCATCAGCCCAGAGCCCGACGCGGGGCTCGAACTCACGGACCGCGAGATCGTGACCTGAGCCGAAGTCGGACGCTTAACCGACTGAGCCACCCAGGCGCCCCGAAGATGGTTTTTGATATAAATCTAGAGCATTATTATCTCTTTGGACTTTGGGTGTCAGAAAACATAGACAGAAAGAAACTCATGATGGAAAGGCAGAGCATAGCAAAAAGCAACCTAAGTTAGGATATTTTATTTCATCCTAGAGTGCAGCTAAGGGAGCTTTATAGTGCAAAAATAATACAAATATTCTGAGGTGAGCCAACTGACTCAATCAAACCTGAATAAACAAAAGGTATAAGCGATTTTTTGTGGATGCCTTTTAAGCAAAGCTTATTTTTTTTGCCACAAAGAGGAGACTTGTAGCTCTGATTTCATATTTTCCTTTCTCAAAGTGGTAGGAGTTTTTGAGTCCATAGTGAATAAATCTTCATTTTATATGAACTTCAATTTTGAGTATGTTTCTCTTGTCAGCTGATAAATAGATATGCATAAAGGAAAAGTCACATAGGATGGGGTAGGAGGTGTTATGATGGCAGTTTACAGAGAAAAATATAACATAGTTTCTTCATTCCCACATAACAATGAGAAGCAACCCTTTGAGAAGCCATTTGTAGGACACAACTCCTTTAGAAACATAACTTTTAAAAAAATGTTTATTGATTTATTTTGAGAGAGAGAGAGAGAGAGAGAGCATGAGCGGGGAAGGAGCAGAAAGAGAGAGAATCCCAAGCAGGCACTGCTAGTGCAGAGCCTGAGGCGGACCTTGAACTCACAAAACTGTGAGCTCATGATCTGGGCTGAAACCAAGAGTTGGGTGCTCAACCGACTGAGCCACCCAGGCGCCCCCAGACACATAACTTAATTTTGCCTGAAGTCAAAGGAATTTTTCTGTGTCATTTTCCAAAGTTTGGTAGAAACACTACAAAGCTAGTATGGTCACATGAACTGGTGTAGCAACAGTGACTCTCTAGTCCAAGGGGGTAGAAATGAAGGAGATCAGGAAGAAATATTTTCTCCCATCTGGGGCTCAAGAGGACATACTGTAACACAGATGGTTTCTCTCTCAGGAAACTGTTTTTGAAAACAAAACAATTTTAGTAAGAAAGTTATGCTCAAAGTTAATATAAAAAATAAACAAATTAAAATAAATATAGAGTAACAAAATGTTCTAAAATTTACTATGGTGATGGTTGCACAACTTTGGGAATACACTAAAAACCACTGAACTGTATACCTTAGATGGGTGAATGATATGTAATGTGAATTATATATCAATAAAGCTACTAAAATACATATCTTACAAGTGTTGCATTAGAATCATGAAGAAATATATCCAGGAGTTGCTGAGGTGGGTTTAATGCCTTGATATATCTTGTTACTAAGATCTGTATCCCTTCACCATTAAAGACAGTAGCTGTGACTCTTCGGTTGGGAAACATCGCCTGACAACTTTTTTTAAAAATCTGTGCTCTCTTGAAAACATCTGTTTGATCTGAAAACTAGAATCAAGTTCAAAATATTTCAATATTATTCCATATTGTTCCCACAGGAAAATACCAAGAACCAACGTTCATTTTTATCCACTTTGAAATTATTACTAGCTTTTAAAACAAGTTTATACTTCTTTAATAGTACCTATAAAAACAATTCAGTGCAAAACCTACCTTGTCTAGTTCTGGATTACAGGTGACATATGATATTTGAGGTTCAATGGTAGCAAAAATATTTAAGAAGGTAGATTCTTTAAAATTCTGCCCATTATAATCTTCTTTAGGAGACGCATGAGTCTTACTCCAAGTATACCCAAGCAAAACTGGCGGAGTATTTACTTGAAATGTTCCGCTAATCTGAAAGAATATATCAATATAATAGATTCTTCATGACAAACATACACATCAGTCAAATGCAGTACAGCTTGTCCCAGTCTTCTCCCAAGGAGGAAACAGACTTGCATGGGTACGCACATGCGGGTTCTACCAGTATGTACCTGCACAAGGATGATCAGGTTCTCCATGGTAATCTATTCACACACACCCTCCACACCCTGGGTCCCTGTCTAACATGCACTATGTGAACAGGGCAGATGTAGAAAAGGGATGAAGTAAGGATGCAAGTTGCCCTAACAGAGTGATAGAAGTTCTTAGAAGATCTAATTCAGGCTCAGAGAAGATGCTAAAAGACCATGTTACACTGGGTACATTTTATATTGGGTCTAGAAAGAGAAGAAAAAATGCAGCAGCAGGAAAGACAACCCACAGGTCCACAGGAGGAGGAATCTTGTGTGTGTGTGTGTGTGTGTGTGTGTGCGCATGTGCAGAGGTAGGCGCTGATTTACAATAATAATAACTAATAGTAATAGCTAATAGTTACTGAACACTTACTACGTGCAAGGCACTATGCTAAGTGCTTGATGTAGATCATATCATTCAATGAAGTAAATACTCCTCTAATCTCCCACTTTGCAGATAAGGAGACTGAGGCTTACAGAATTTGAGTAATTCGTGCAAACTCACACAGCTAATGAGGTCTGCCCACTTTTGAAGCCCACATTCTTAACTACCTCTCTATCCTGGAGTCCAGCCTGAGACTGAGAGATACTCGGAGATTTACAGATGTAGGAAGCCCTGTACCCCAACAACTTAAATCTCTATTGCTCTTTCTTTGCAGTCCGGATACTTGCAACATGCTCCCTCATGACATCCCTCGTGATAACATATTATGCAGGCATTTCTACTCTCTTCCCTAATGTCTATTCTCTTCTCCTTTCTCACCAACAGTTTCAGGTGGCAATAAGACAGGCACATAGTGGCCAAGTCACATAAATGTAAGAAGGCTGCCAGGGTTTTCTGAGAAAGCGCACTGCCCCTTCTTGCTTCACCCTGCTCTCATCTGCAACATGAATACGAGGCTGGAGGAGCACTGAATAATTTGCAATTATGAGGATGACAGCCACATGATATGTAACGTGATATTCTTGAGCTGCTGCACTGTCATCTAGATTTCTTTTTAGGTGAGATAAATAGACCCCTTATATCACTCATTGTTAGGTTTTCTGTGGCAAATGGCTGAATGCAATTCTAATAATACACACATAGTTCCTTCTGAGTCAAATGCCCTCTTTTGTTTGACAACCATCTTTAAGGACTTGATTCAAAAGTTATCTCTTTGGTAAATACTTTTCTGACCTTTCCTTCTCCTTCTCATACCCCTCTTGTTCGCCCCTGTGAATACCCCCACTTCTCCAAACCAGTAAGAGTAAGGTACTCCCTACTGTATGTTCTCATAGTATCTGTCTTGTGCCCCTATCAAAGCACTATAGCATTAGTTTTCTTCTATAGACGGCGAGCTCCTTGAGGTACAAAATTCATTTCTGAAACTTCTATGGATGGCATAGCTCTATAACTAACTAACAAAGCCCCAAAGAGAGTCTAGGCTGGGTTTTTCTATTTTTCTGGTCATGTAGGCATATTTGTGCTACACAACTCAACAGGAGAGCCCTGTGGGGATATCACAGAGACAGGTGCTAATCATCAGTCTCACCATTATCAATAAGCAATGCTGAGGAGCTGAAACTCCTAGAACCCATAGTCACAAAACAACACCATGAATCATTTATCATTAATCAAAGAACATTTGTGAATCTGATCCTAAAAAACTATTATATGCAAGTGTTAATGTTGTTTCAAGACCTAAGGCTAGCTGTGTTACTTTTTTGCTTGTTTATTTATTTATTTTGAGAGAGAAAGCACATGTGTGTATATGAGCAGGGGAGGGGCAGAGAGAGAGGGAGGGAATCCCAAGCAGGCTCCATGCTGTCAGCCCAGAGCCTGACGTGGGACTTGATCCCATGATCCATGAATCATGACCTGAGTGGAAATCAAGAGTCAGACGCTTAAGTGACTGAGCCACCCAGGCACCCCTAGATGTATTATTCTTTATCATCAAACACTTTAAACATATAAGAAATAAATTTGTGGGTGTCTCTTTTTCTAGAGACAGCTAGAATATTTAAATACTCCAACACCCCAGGGGCACTCAAAAACAGGGTTGCTTTGACCTACCAACCTGGTAATCACAGAATCTAATTCAAAGATAACAGTAAGTTTCTACTAGCCAAGATAAAAACTTAGAATAGTTAGCAAATACTCATTTTCTATTACCTCAGATTGTTGCAGAAGAGCAGAGAAAGGGAAGACAATGGACCCGAGCCAATTCTTTCTTATATGTGAATAACTACTGCAGCTCTTGCAATAGGGATCCTGTTAATAGAGATAATTTTTGTTACTTACTTTAATCACATGGTGAATAATTTCACAAACTTTCGCATAAGTATAAAAAATCATTTTTTCTTCTTAAGAAGAAACCAGGGTAAACAGAAAGAATATTTTTCTTTCTTTTTAATTTCTTTAAAAGACACTTGACTATTTAAAGCAAAATAATGACCCACTGTGGAGTTTATGGCCTCTATGTACAGCTATTTACATTATTGTAGTAGATTTGCTCAGTGCAGCAAACTTTGAAAATACACTAAAGAATATAGAGAAAAGAATAAAAATTACTTTAACTCAACCCCCAAGACATCACCACCACTAACAACATTTTAAGATGGTAAATTGTAGTGAAAATATGTTGAAATGATGAGGACACATTCAGAGGAGAATAGCATCATAGATTGTAGATCAGGGAGAAAAGCAGACTTAGAGTAGAAGTTTGATGGTTGATAGAACATGATCAAAAACAAGCAGGTTTTGCTGACATGACTAAGTTAATTTAAGTGCATGGTACCAATTAGGAAAAGGTAACCCCCAAGGCTACCTCAACTTAAGCCCTTAAGACCATGCAATTCAGTTTTCTCTGATTTACTTAGTAGTCTTCTGAGCCCAGTTCAGTTTTTTTTCTTCCTCCCTCCCTCCCTCTCTCTCTTCCTTCTTTCCTTCCTTCCTCCCTTTCCTTTTTTCTTTCTTTTGTTTAAGTTTATTAGCCCCATTCAGTTTCTAAGAAAGGTTTCTATATTGAGAAGTGATTGCACTGATAGACCAACTCTGACTGCTTGGAATGTTATATTTCTTATGCTAATTGAGAGATTGTTTATTTTTCCCAAGGTCCTGATCAGCTTTATCATGGGAATTTTAGATTTGCAAGACTGGTAAGATTGGTTTGATTTCCCTTTTTTTCTATCCTCACTTTGGCCTTGGAGAGAGCCTACCTTACACTTCTAGGAACTTATCATTAAAGAAGTAAACAGGCCATCCTATTAAAGTAAAAAAGAGACCATCCATTTGTGTGCAAAGAGAAATTAATCATTTTGGTCTGTTTAGGATATTATGATTGATTCTAGGCATGCTTAAGCCCCATCATGGTGCAAATTGGGAAAAGGAAATTGTGATAGTTAATTTTACATGCGAACTTGACTGAACTAAGGGATGCCCACATATGTAAAACACTTTCTCTGGGTGTGTCTGTGAGGGTGTTACTGAAGAGATTTGCACTTGAATCAATAGACTGAGTAAAAATCAGCCCTCACCAATGTGGGCAGAAATCATCCCAACCTCTGAGGACCTGAATAGAACAAAAAGGTGGAGGAAGGGCAAATTCTCTCTTTTTGAACTGGGACATCCATCTTCTCCTGCTCTCAGACATTGGAGCTCCCGGTTCTCAAGGGCTTCAGACTCTGGAACTTACACCAGCAGTCTCTCAGTCCTCAGGCCTTTGCACTCAAACTGAATTATAGCACTTGCTTTTCTGGCTCTCCAGCTTACAGATGGCATATTGTGGCATATCTCAGCTTCCATAATCCCATGAGCCAAAAATAAATCTCCTATATCTGTATCTATCTCATATATATGATATATCTATATCTATATATCATGTATATCTCTATCTATCTATCCTATTGATTCTGTTTCTCTGGAGAATACTGACTAATACAAAGAAAATTAAAGGGGGAGAGGGGACATATACCATGTATGTGGGATTGGAAAGATCAGTATTATAAAGGTGTCAATTCTAATTAAATTGATCTATGTATTCAATCCATCCTAATAAAACTACTAGCAGGTTTTGTCTTGTTTTTGGAAAGCAATAAACTGATTCTAATATTTATATGGAAATACAAAGGGCTAAGAATAGCCAAAGCAATCTTGAGGAAGAAAAACAAAGCTGAAAAACTTAGACTTCTGGATATCGAAATTTATGACAAAGCTTTAGTAATTAAGACAGTGTGGTATCAATGCAAGGATACATATTAGACTAATAGAACAGAACAGAGTCCAGAAATAAACCCACATTTATACAGTCACCAGATTCATAACAAAGGGTGACTTTGTAATGCAGTGGGGGAAGAGATGATCTTTTCCATAAATGGTGCTGGGTCAACTGAATATACTTATGGGGAAAAAATAATCCTGAACCTCTACCTCACAGACACATAAAAATCAATTCTGGTTGGATTTTAAACCTAAATGTGAAAGGTAAAATGATTAAACTTTTAGAAGCAAAAACAGGATAATATCTTCATGATCTAAAGTGGGCAATATTTCTTAAAGAGGACGAAAAAAGTACCACCACTGCATTGCAGTACATTAAATCAAGATTTTCTGTTCATCAAAAGACACATTAAAAAAGTAAAAAAGATAAGCCAGTGTGGGAAAAATACTTGTAAAATGTATATCTGACAAAGTACTCATATCCAGATTATACACAGAACTGTTAAAAATCAATGAAAAAAAATGGGCAAAATACTTGAACACACCTTTCACAAAAGAGGATATCAAAATGGCCCATAAACATAGAAAAAAGTGCTCAATTTCATGAGTTATCATGAAAATGAGACTTAAAAACGTAAGGTGATATGGCTGCTTTCATCAGTGTGTTTGAAATGAAAAAATCAGACAATGCTAGGTAATGACAAGGATACGATCAACCAGAACTCTCATAAACTGGTGGTGGGAAGTGTGAATTGACACAACCATTCTGAAAATGGCTTGGCATTAAACAACTAGAGCTGGGCATATGCACAGTCCGAGAGATAGCAATTTTACTCTTAACTATATATCCAACAGAAATGCAGATGTCCCCAAGACATGTACAATTATATTTATATCAGTGTTAAATATAAGAGCCAACAACTAGAAAGAAACAAATTATCTATCAATAGTAGAATGCATAAAAAAGTTAAAGTACATTCCTACAACAATATACCATACAGCCATGAGAATCAATGAGCATCATTACAGATGACTTCCACAAACACAGTGTAGAGAGAAATAAATCACTCACAGATGGATGCATAATGTATGATTTCAATCATACAAGATTCAAAAATAAGCGATACCTAATCTATACTGTTAGAAGCTAAGATGGTTACTCGTGGGGAGGAAGGAATGTGGATAGAGCACAAAAGAGGCTTCAAGGGTGATACTAGCAATATTTGGTTTCATGATCTGAAGCACTGACATTTTTTACTTTCTTAGCCTTTTGTCTCCACTATTTATTTCCCCTTGGATAGAAAGCAAAATGTTTGCCAGAATAAGCTTGTCAATACAAATTTAATTAAGAAATCCTAGGTTGAGTCTCTTGCCTCTGAATAATTCAAACTTACCTGAAGTGGTTTGTAAACTCTAGGAAAAGCATGTAATTAAAATTAAACCTCAAAAATAAAAAGTTCTAAAAGTTCTATGTTTTTCAAAAATCATAGTTCTGATTATTAAAAATTACAAAAGCACTTTGACTACAATACAATAAAACTAGAATTTGAAATCAAAAGTTACATTAGTCATTTGAAAATATATAAAAACATATTATTAAATAACTAGTAGGTCAAGAGAAAATAATACTACATAGAAAATAACAAAAAATAAAAATAACCTAATATGAAAGACGTGGTCTAAGATACTCTAGAGATAGATTCATGGTCTTAAAATATTTCCATTCCTATGAGAGAGAGATTGGTTCCAAATTCGTCTCAGAAAGAGCCCAGTTCTTTCATCCCCAGTGCTAAAAATAGGCCACATTTCTATGAGACTTCCAAGTCCTCAGCTTCCTGCTAACAAGTTAACTAATGAAGGGGGAACCCACAGGAAGTAAGAAATAGTTGATAGCAGGAAGAAAAAATACACAAGGACAAGAGGAAAACTGAAGCATGGGAAGAAACTGTTTTCTAAAGAACAGTGGTTGATGATACACCAACACCTTCTTTCAGCGGGGTAGTCATCCTGGGGCTCAGCCTAGGTGGGGTCTTTTATGAGAAAAAGGAATGTTTTGGCCCAGTGCATGAGAGGAAGGCAAGAACATAGGCCAGGCCCTTTCCTTTCCTAAATAGCAGGCTCATGTTGTCACATATGTCCTGATACTTAAAGCATATGGATTTCATTCAATAACAACACAAAGCACTTAGAAGAATTTAACTATGAATCAAATATTATTCAATTCCGGTCAAACCAGATAATTCACTTCTGAGAGAGAAAGTCTGTTAGGCATTTTTTGGGTTTCCCAAGTTCCACCCATTATCAGTTTATTTTTTTATTTTTATTTTTATTTTTTTGAGGGAGAGAGAGAGAATGAGCATGTGTGCACAAGGGCAGGGGGAGGGGCAGAAGGAGAGGGAAAGAGAGAATCTTAAGCAGGCTTCACACCCAACATGGAACCCTACTCAGGGCTTGATCTCCCAACCATGAGATCAAGACCTGAGCTGAAATCAAGAGTCAGACACTAAACTGACTGAGCCACCCAAGCTCTCCTTTTTTTCCCTTTCATTAACAGTTTAATCAGAAAACTACTCAGTTTAACTCCTTGGAGAACAGCCACCACCAAATTACTGTTCAATATTTTACCTTTTATGAAGCATTTATGAAGAATTGATAGAAACTATTTTAATAAGAATGTGTGTCCCATCTCCTGGAAAACTGAATTGGAACACATTGACATTATGTTTCTTAGTTCTTATAGAAGACTCATTCCTAAACCATACTTGAAGGTCTAGTTCAACTTCTCTCCCTCTGAGCCCCAGTCCCTAGATAGAATTAATTGCTCCTTCAACAGCACGGCCATAGAATTTGATGAGCATTTATAATAAAGCGTTTAATCAGAGTCCCAAGAGAGGAGGTATAATGGATATGCATCTTTATACTTCTGGTGCCAAGTTTAGTAGGAAGGAAGCTAGTATTTATTTGAGAGATTACACTAAGCATTGTTAGGAGCTTTTGTGTATCTATGATGAAGACATTCAGTAATTTAAAAAATCTGATTGACTAGAACTGGGTTTTAGTCCTGTGAATAATTTGGTGTCTTTTGCCGAAGTGGTATGTTTTCTTTGATCAGGCCGTGAGAAATACAGAATGCATTTTCATTTCGTTTCAATTTTCTTGGCTCCCAGAAAGCTCACATTTAAATTTAATGTTAAATTGCAGAAACCTACTTCTCCCGAAATCTTGGTATATTTACCCCCTCCACCTCCTCTACGTGGTTTATGATCTCTGATATTTTTTTTTAATTTTTTTTTTTAACATTTATTTATTTTTGAGACAGAGAGAGAGCATGAAGGGGGAGGGGCAGAGAGAGAAGGGACACAGAATCGGAAGCAGGCTCCAGGCTCTGAGCCATCAGCCCAGAGCCTGACGCGGGGCTCGAACTCACGGACCGCAAGATCGTGACCTGAGCTGAAGTCGGACGCTTAACCGACTGCGCCACCCAGGCGCCCCTGATATTTTTTAACTGACTTGTCACATGTCTGATTTTATTTCAAGTTGCCCCAAGTTCTTTTTAGAAAATGTTGGAAAAAGACATTGCATCTAAAAGCAAATTTACAAAGATGTTACTAGGGTTTATTCAGTCTGACCTTAAAATTAGTTCACCATTGATTGTTATAATTATTCTAAATTACCTGTTTTTCAATAATCATTTCATCAAAAATGTTGATATATATATTATCTTTTATTTTAGATAAGCTTGAGAAGCTATAATCATGTCCTGGTGAGCTGTAAATAAAAAAAAAACATATATAAATTGCTTAACTTGTTTTATAAGAGCATTATTCATAAAGAACCATGTAATTACCTGTGTTCCTTTCTTTTACAAAGTGTAGGCTTAAGCCAGTATGTGCTTTGTAATTTGTCCTGTACCTCTCTTGAGGTAATTTGCATTAAAAGTGTTTCAATGTCAAGCAGGAAGACTTTTACTACAGCAATCCATTGCAAACAAATTATCTAAAGTATGGTGCATTAAGATTGTCCAAATATCTTGGGGCGCCTGGGTGGCGCAGTCGGTTAAGCGTCCGACTTCAGCCAGGTCACGATCTCGCGGTCCGGGAGTTCGAGCCCCGCGTCGGGCTCTGGGCTGATGGCTCGGAGCCTGGAGCCTGTTTCCGATTCTGTGTCTCCCTCTCTCTCTGCCCCTCCCCCGTTCATGCTCTGTCTCTCTCTGTCCCAAAAATAAATAAAACGTTGAAAAAAAAAAAAGATTGTCCAAATATCTTAAATTCTGCTGTCTTCTGCTAGTTCCCACATACAGTTAAACTGCTCTTTTGCTGTCAGCTAAAAAATATGACTGCTTAACCATAAAGCTTTTTTTTCTTTCCTGCATTTATTTTCTCCAACTAGAAACTGGGACAGAGGAATGCATTTCAAGCTGTCTGTTGATGGTTTACTCGACTAGATACATTTCTGGAGGTAGTGAAAGGAGAGTGTGGTATACCACAAGCAATGAACTTTCTTCACTCTTAGCTCCAGCTTGTGCATGCAATCTTGACCATGATCAAACTTCTAACAGCTCAGAGAAGTTAAATAATTTGCTTGAGAAAATACCACTAGCAAATGACAGAGCTCCTACCTGAACTCATTTCACTATACCAACTGCCACCGATAATATTATTGAAGCTTGTTGCTAAGGAAGCAACTATTTCAAAGGATCTCTGACAGTTTCTGTACCTTTCTGAGACCTACAGTCAGTGACAATTGAAAAATGTAAGTTGAAATTACAGAACAGTTTGAAGTTTCCTTATATTTTTAAGTGATAAGCTGACTTCCCTACCCTACTCCTCCAGAGTTCCTTTTCATGTTGCAAAGGCTTATGACAGGACAGAGGAGGCCATGAATACTTACAGAACTACACTAGTAGGAGAAATGATAACTGTCATCCTCAAACATTTTTGAGTGTATCAACTTAGCATGTTCCTTCAATCACTCAAGTCCTGCATTGTCCTGCATTTTGTATTCTACTCAAAACTTACTCAAATTTCACAATTTCTCCTCCACAGTAGAGCTCACAAGGCTAATAACTATCTACTGTTTATTTATTATTACTATCTATCCCATTTGCATGTGGTCTTTATTCACTAAAATGTCCTGTGGAGAAGGGAACAGAGCTCTGGTATGTCATGGAACGAAAAGTGGGTAACTGAATGGTTGTGCCTTAGCTGAACCCTCTGATCTACTTGGTTGTTCTCTAAATGTGTTCCTGGCTTATCTCGCTGCTGTAACTGCAAATACTCTACAGTCTTCTTCTCTTCAGTTCACTTGTAAGTTTATTTATCTTACAATTTTGTGTTCTCCTAAATCCTTTTATTTAATACAGTGACACCATCAAAGAACCATGCCAATAGTCAGGAACCACATGATCTGTAGAACTTGAGGGAGATGAACAAGATTGGCAGGAGAAGGGGGAAAGGGCACCAGGACAAGAGAAAGGAGTTTGATAATGGATGTAGTTGCCAGTTCTCTATATTACTTTCACCCCAGTGAGAGCTAAAGATACATAGGAAGTGACAACTGAAAATTGCTTATTGAGTTTAGAGAACAATTTTAAATTCTATGTTTCAAATTTGTCTTGATCAATGTACCTTATTTCCAATAACAAAACCTATTTACATAGATTTAGCATCAAACATAAATCTTGAGAAAGACAAACAAACCTGAAGGCATCCAACATCCTGATTTCAAAATACATTACAAACTACAGTAATCAAAATATTATGGTACTGGCATTGAGACAGACATACAGACCAATGGTACAGAATGGAGAGCCCAGATATAAATCCCCGCATCTATATTGGGTCAACTGATCTTTGACAAGGATGTCAAGAATACACAACGTGGAAAGAATAGTCTCTTCAACAAATGGTATCAATAAAACTATCAACATGCAAAAATAGTCCAATTGGACCCTTGTTTTACACCACACACAAAAATCAATTCAAAATGGATTAAAGACTTAAAATTAAAGACTTAAAACTGTAAAGCTCCTAGAAGAAAACACAAGAGAAAAGCTTCATGGCATATGTTGTGGCAATGATTTCATTTCATAGATACGACGCCAAAGCACGGGCAATAAAAACAAAAATAATCAAGTGGAAATATATCAAAATGTAAATTTTCATCACAGCAAAGGAAACAATCATCGAAGTGAAAAGGCAATGTATGGCATGAGAGAAAATATTTATAAACCTTATATGTTATAAAGGGTTAATCTCCAAAACATATGAGGGATTCATACAACTCAATAATAAATTAATAATCCAATTTTAAAATATGCTGAAACTTGAGTAGACATTTTCCAAAGAAGATCTACAATGACCAACAAGTATATGAAAAAGTGCTCAGGGCACCTGGCTGGCTCGGTCACTAGAGCATGCACTCTTTGCCTCGGGGTTGTAAATTCAAGCCCCAAGCTGGGTGTAGAGATTACTTAAAAAATAAAATAAAATAAAATCTTTTTTAAAAAAAGCTCAATAATTGTTAACCAATAACAAAATGCTCACTAATAATCAGGGAAATGCAAATCAAAACAGCAATGAGATACCACCTCACACCTGGCCGAATTTTTTGGCTTTGTTTTTAACAAAAAAGGAAAGATGACAAGTGTTAGTAAAGATGTGGAAAGCTGGAATCCTTGCACGCTGCCAGTAGGAACGCAAAACAATGCAGCTGCTATGGAAAACAGTATGGAGGTTCTTCAAAAAAATTAAAAACAGATTTGCCATCTGATCTAGCAATCCCATTTCTGGGCATCTATCCAAAAGAACTGAATCAGGATCTCAAAGAGATGTTAGCACTCTTATGTTTATTGTAGCGCAGACAATAGTCAAGATACGAAAATATCCTAAATGTCTGTTGACAGATGAATGGATAAAGCTAATGTGCTACACACACAATGAAATAAATACTATTCACCCTTAAAAAATAAGGAAATTCTGCAATATGCGACAACATGGATGAACCTTGAGGACCTTATGCTAACTAAAAGAAACCAATAAACCAGTCACCAAAAGACAAGTACTGAATAATTCCACTTATATGAGACATCTAAAACAACTTCAAAAAATCAAAGAGTGGAATGTTAGTTGCCAGGGCCTGGGAGAGGCAAATGGGGAGTTACTAATCAATAGGCATTAAGTTTCAGTTAAGCAAGACGAGTAAGTTCTAAAGATCTGCTGTGCAACATTGTACCTACAGCCAACAGTAATATACTGCACACTTTAAAGGTTAACGGGGTAGGATTCACGTGAAGTGTTATTTCTACATTAAAAAAAAATTAGTAGGGGGCACCTGGGTGGCGCTGTCGGTTAAGCGTCCGACTTCAGCCAGGTCACGATCTCGCGGTCCGTGAGTTCGAGCCCCGCGTCAGGCTCTGGGCTGATGGCTCAGAGCCTGGATCCTGTTTTCGATTCTGTGTCTCCCTCTCTCTCTGCCCCTCCCCCGTTCATGCTCTGTCTCTCTCTGTCCCAAAAATAAATTAAAAAAAAAAAATTAGTAGACCTTGAGTAAAGCAAATTACCTTCTGTAGTGCTGACTCACGTGATTGTGGGGTATGCAAGTCCAAAATCTGCAGGGTAGACCAGCAGGCTGGAGGCCCAGGGAAGAGTTGCAGTTTGAGTCTCCCTAGGGGGAGGTAAGTCTTTTTCCTGTTAAGCCTTCAACTGATTGGATAAGGCCTACCCATAGGTTAATGCAATGACATTCTGGAAAAGGGAAAAAGCTATGGAGGCAGTAAAAATGTCAGTGGTTGCTAGAGGTCCCAGGGGAAGGATGAAGGGATGAATAGATGAAACAGAGAATATTTTTAGGGCAGTAACACAATGCTGTATGATATTATAGTGGTGGGTTCATGTCCTTATACATTTGCCAAAACCCATAAAATGCACAACATGAGAGTGAACTCTCAAGTAATGGTTGATAATGATGTGTCAACATTGGTTCATGGATTGTAACAAACATACCACACTGATGCTGAGGGAAGCTGTATGTGTGTGTATTGTGGGAAGGGTGTATATGAGAACTCTCTGCACTTTCTATTCAAGTTTACTGTGAGCCTAAAACTGCTCTAAAAAGTAGTCTATTGATTTTTTTAAAATGGGGAAAAAACTCAATCTCATTAGAAAACAGGGAATGTAATTTAAACCACAATGATAATATCATTTTAGATCTATCATATTGGAAAACATAATTTTAAAAGTACAAAATATTATTGAAGATACGACACACAATAGAACTTTTGTATATTGCTATTGGGAGTGTATATTGGTACAGTCACTAGAAAACAGTTTGGTATTATCTAGTAAAGCTGAAGCTGAATTCAACTATAACCTAGCAATTCTACTCCTGGACATATATCCTAGAGCAGAGGTTCTCAAAGTATCTCCTCACTAAGTAGCATCAGTAACACCTGGGAACTTGTTGGAAGTGGAATCATCAAGACCTACCCCAGACCTACTGAATTAGAAGCTATGAAGGTGGGGCCCAGCAATGGTTTAAGAAGCCATACAGGTGATTCTAAGGCACAAAAACGTTTGAGCACTACTGTCTTAAAAAGAAACTCTTGCATGTGTGCTCCAGAAGACAAGTACAAGAATGTTCAGAGCAACATTACTTGCAATAGAAAAAGCCTAAAACAAGAAAAATGTGTATCACCAGGAAAAAGTAGAAAAAATTATGGCATTTTAGTCCAGTAGGATACTATCTAGAAATGAAAATAAAAGAAGGAAGGAAAGAAAAGAGGAGAGGGGAGAAGAGGTAGCAAAGAAAGAAAGAAAATAGAAGGGAGGAAGGAGGAGAGAGGAAAGCTAGGAGTATGAACACAGATGAATCTCTCAAAATAACTGAGAGCAAATAAACAAGATTGCAAAAGACGATTCAATTTATATAAACATCCACAAGTAAATAATACATAGTTAGGGATAAATATTAATGATATAAAATCATAAAGAGAGGGAATGTTAACACAGATTAGTGGTTGTTACCTCCAGGGGGAAGGAGAGGGAATACGATGAGGTCCTGGCCTTCAAAGGTAATGGTCATATTCTATTTAAGCTGGATGGCCAATACATGGGTATTCATACTATCATTTTTCCTCAGAACTTACATTTGCATATATATTCATGCCTATCTAAGAAATATTTCATAATTTAAAAGCTTAAAAAATAAATCATATCTCAATCATTATTTTCGATAAATGGCATAAGAAAACAATTTTGCTATTGCTCGTTTTTAGAAGCTGAAGAGAAATAGATTCCAACCTACATAAAATCTACTTTAATTTCTTCGTTCCAGCATGGATGAGATCCACTTGCAGTACTGGTTCGGTATACAGTGTGTTGAAAGGAAACTTCCACAAAAGGGTATATAGTACCCTGAAACACATAATAAACACTGACTAGATTTTTGAAATATTTTATAAAGCTGGTAAGAGGGAGAAGGCTAGGACATTACTTGGTTACTGACTGACAACTGGATGGCTTACTTTTTCCAGGTTTTCAAACAGCCAGTAGTGGTTCATTCATTTAATAAATATTTATTGGTGCTATTCAATATCAGGTACTTTTCTAGGATCAAAACATAAATGGAACTTACCTTCAAGGATTGTATAGCCTGTCAGGGGAAGTTAAACAGGTAAACAAATAAAATTGCAATGAAATGTGAAAAATAAAAGAAATATATTCAAGGTAGAATAGTTACTCAGGAAGGCCAATGATTAATTTTCTGGGGTAAGGAAAAGGAGAGCTTCACAGAGAAAACATGTTTGAGCTCTGAAATGTTAAGTAGGAAGTTTCATGTGGCCAATAACATGGAGCTGTGTGGAGGCCACTCCAGGTAAAGGAAAGGGCAAGAGACTTTCTAGAAGTAGAAGTATGATATGATATGATATGATATGATATGATATGATATGATATGATACTGTCGTGGGGTGGAGAGTGATGTGGCTGATTTGTAGGTAAGGGCCAGATCATCACAGATTTTTGCAGGTGTTCTAAAGGAGCTTGTACCTTATTCTGTAGGCCCTGAGAGCAGGGGAGCATGGAATGAATTGGTTAGGATTACATTTTACAAAGAGCACCTTCATTGCGTTATAGAAAGTCAACTGGAAGCTCAAGACGCTAGAGATGGAGAGGCCAGATAGCAGCCAGTCACAATTCAGGGCAAACATAATCAAAATTGAACTTTATAGAAGTGTTATTAAATACTTACCTCATTTAAGATCTCATCTGAAGATACTGATTTGACTGTTTCCTTATGTCTGAGGTGAGATACGGATGATATCAAATAAGTGGGCAGATCCAAGGCTCTTCAGGAAAAATGAGTTAGAGGTAAACACTTTAAGTAATTTTAACATTAGTGTTGGTGGGAATCAGTAGCGTTTTGCCTATGTTCATGGAGATAAAGAATTCAGTTACCCTGGATCTGAAAATTTGCTTTGTATCTTCTTATCATAGGTGGTTAGAGCTAAACATTTGATAATCACTATTCTGGAAGACTGGCTCCTAAGTGCAGAACTATGTATTGGATCCAGTTTGTGATAAGTTTTCACTGGACTTTGCAAAGGAGAAAAATAAGGTAAGCGATACATGGAGATTATATCCTTCCTGTTTTAGGTATTATAATATTCTGTCTTTTACAAATTGATGACTACAGAAAATGGTGGTGATTTTATGATGTCCTTATTTCATAAAAGTTAGCCTTTGAAATGTGCATTTGTTTTGAGAACATCAGTTCTATTAGATAAATAAGGATGTAGTTTATGAAACATAGGAAAAGCTTTTAAGAGGTTTTATAAATTAGGTTTTATAGATAATCTATAGATTAGTACCTAGTAAGCAAAATATTTTTTCACATGTAGAAATCATGGGATGTGGTTAACATAAGACAAAAAGAGCACATAGGTGTTAAACATAGGAAGGGATACTTAATATTCCTGAGATACCTGGGTTCTAAATATCCATAATATACGATTCATACATGAGACTAAATATATAAGACACTCAATATTCAGGATACACTAAATATACATGAGCATTTAATATTCATGATGCCTTAATTTGGCCACTAAATGGCAATGTCTATTCTGGCCCCACATATCCTTGGCTCAAGAAACATAAATAAAACACAGAGAGTGCCTGCAGAAGAGTTGGGTAAGATCTGATTTTTGCAGAGGTCAACCAAAATGACAAGTCCCAGACAGAGCTTACTTTCAAAACTAAGAGGGGCCAGTGGCAGAGAACAGTGCACTTGGCAAGAGCAGCATCACAAGTTTCCACAACAGGGAATAGGGACAAAGGTATTTATTTGATATGTCACCCCAAAATACACATGCTGAAGTTACTTTGTGCATCTCAAACTTCTGAAAACTCTTAAGACATGGCAATGACAATATGACTATCCAAATGAAGACTTCAGCTTTCATTCCATTTCTGTATATGGAGCATTAATAAAGTGCAGAGTTTTACACACAGGACAGTTTGGAAATTATATTTAAGACAGAGCTTTTGCAACTGTAAAAACTGGTGCACACTGTCTTACCTATTAACTGTTGTGTTTCTGGTAGGAATATTGTAAGCCCGCAGTATTCTAACAAGAATCTTAATATCTCCATCACAGATAGTCTGTGCGGCCACCTTTCTCCTTTCTTTCCTCTGAGGCTTTAACTTTCTTTGTCGTTCAACAAGCTTACAAACTGCATATGTCAACTGGCTAAAGAGTAAAAAAGTGATCATCCGCATATGTACAAGATTACTTTGTTTTAAAAGACATCAATTTTTAAAGTTAACTATTGTAAATAAGGCCATTATTCTCAACCTATATGTTCTCCATTGTGGAGCGGATACAGAGTTGTCTTAAACTGAAGGAAAGAAGCTTTTTTGGAGCATAGAAGAGATGCTATGCTCACTGTCATGTTATGAGAAAATGTGATTGCTCCATGCCCTTTGGGTACATGGTCCAAGAAAAGACAAGGAGAGGTAATTCCACAAAACATGATGTTCTTTCAGAATATTATTCATTTTTCAGGAATTGCTCTCTTGAAAGTGGTTAGACACTCAACTTTTCTGCATGGCTTTGAGACAGGAGTTAGTTACACAGGCTGCCAACACAAATCCATGGAATTATAGCTTTATGGCCACACGCATTCCCCCCTCCCCCCCAAAAAATGAAAATAAAATACAATAGATTTCTGCATCCAAACCAATTTAAAGCCTTATTAGTAACATTAGGAATCTGCATGTGGCCCCAGGGAGGGTTCCCAGAAACATGGCATGCATAGTCCCGGTCCCACCGCTAAGTTTCAGAGACAGAATGATATAACAATTGAGTTCAGCCAAAGGCTCCCCCAACTGCTGTCTGTGGATCACAGCACCCATGTATAGTTGAGGATTCAGTTTTGAAAGGGGGAGATTGTAGGCTTAATGTGTGGTGCTGCCAGCAGTGACTTTTCCAGTAGTGGTTCCAGGACAGGAAAATCTTAGGACAAAACTAATTTGGGACAAAGGTATTTCTTTTCTTTTTCTTTCTCGCCTAAAAACAATCAATAAGGAGAGGGTTAAAAACTAAAATACTACCAGGGCACCTGGGTGGCTCAGTCAGCTAAAGCGTCCAGTTACGGCTCAGGTCATGGTCTCATGGCTGTTGGGTTCAAGCCCCACAACGGGCTCTGTGCTGACACCTCAGAGCCTAGAGCCCCCTTCAGATTCTGTGTGTGTGTGTCTCTCTCTGCCCCTCCCCGGCTTGTGCTTTGTCTCAAAAAATAAACATTAAAAAAATTAAAATGCTATGCAATTGAAAATACATTGCTATGCAACTGAAAATACATATCATATAGATATGTCCAAAGTGCAATTTTAAATAACCAAAAAAAAAAAAAAAAAACCTAATAAAAAAAATAACAAAATGGGGCGCCTGGGTGGCTCAGCTGGTTAAGCATCCAACTTTGGCTCAGGTCATGATCTCGTGATCCGTGGGTTAGAGCTCCACATCAGGCTCTGTGCTGATAGCTCAGAGCCTGGAGCCTGTTTTGGATTCTGTGTCCCCCTCTCTCTCTGCTCCTCCCCCCGGCTCACACTCTGTCTCTCTCTCTCTCAAAAATAAATAAACATTAAAAAAATTAATAATATATTTTAAGTCACTATATTTCACTTTAAGCTTTGTAAATGCATCCTTTGCATGTAACTTAATATTAGAACAGAGAACATAGAGAAATTTGAAGGCATTATCTTACAGCTTTATATTTCATATTTAAATAATAATTTTTACTATGTACCTTGCAGATACAATTTCTTCATAATCAGCCACAACATCCGATAAGTTAACTTTGCTAACTTTGACAATTCTTCTCATTATCAACTTTTTCATCTACAAAAAAATAAATTTAATTTAAAGAAATAACAGTTTCTATTTGAAGATTAAGTATTTACAATGGTAATGGTGCCACTATTTTTCACTCCTAATTTTTGCAAGCAATGAATGGAAAAGGAGATTAGGAGGATTTCACAAAAGTGAATGCAAACATATTAATGATACTATTTTGCCATTGTTACCTTTTTCAGAAAATTGGCAGAATTAATCCGTTGTGCAGTAATAGAATTGACATCTGAAATGGGGATATCCTTCTCTATCTGAGTTTCATATTCCTAAACAGAGAATTAAGTTAGTTTCACCTCTTCAATGTCACAGAGTTCAGCTATGATACACTACAATAAAATATTAAATGTTCACTTTGGTTCATGGATAGGAGATGCTGGAAATCACTGAGCATTAGCTAAGAAGAGCTTTTGATTCTTTTGTTTGCTTCTAGGATAAAGTCCATTCATCTTTTAAAATAGAGTAATGTTGAGGAAAAAATTACGATTGAGAAATTATGAAAAAATGTGAAGATGATTGAGAAATGTTCTTTATGCATATATTTACCTGGCAATCACTGAAAATAAAACATATAGGAAATAGTATAGTATCAATAACTTTAATTTTTAATTTATAACCTTATTTTTTAAAAAAATTTTAAAGTAAACCCTACACCCAATGTGGGGCTCGAACTCACAACCCCAAGATCAAGAGTTGCATGTTCCACTGACTAAGCCAGCCAGGTGCCCCTTAACTGCTAGCTTTAAAAAGTTAATGATAGGAAGATGGCGGTGTAGGAGGACGCTGAGGTCAACGTGTCCTGCGGATCACTTAGATTCCACCCACACCTGCCTAAATAACCCAGAAAATCGCCAGAAGACTAGCAGAACGGATTCTCCAGAAAAAGCGTAGACAAGAGGCCCACAGAAGAGGGGCCCCTCCCGAAGCGGATCTCCGAAGGAAAAGCCAGCTGAGCCTGCCCCTCCTGCCCCCTTGCGGATCCACCCCAGCTAATACGCCAGATCCCCAGCACCACAAGCCTGGCAGTGTGCAAGTAGCCCAGACGGGCCACGCCACCCCACAGTGAATCCCGCCCCTAGGAGAGGGGAAGAGAAGGCACACACCAGTCTGACTGTGGCCCCAGTGGTGGGCTGGGGGCAGACATCAGGTCTGACTGCACCCACCAACGCAAGTTATTCAAGACAGCACAGGGGAAGTGGCCCCGCAGTCCCACACCACTCCAGGGACTATCCAAAATGACGAAATGGAAGAATTCCCCTCAAAAAAACATCCCGGAAATAACGACAGCTAATGAAGTGATCAAAAACTATTTAAACAATGTAACAGAAAGTGAATTTAGAGTAATAGTCATAAAATTAATCGTTGGGCTTGAAAACAGTATAAAGGACAGCAGAGAATCTATTGCTACAGGGATCAAGGGACTAAGGAACAGCCAGGAGGAGCTAAAAAAATGCTATTAATGATCTGCAAAATAAAATGGAGACAACCATGGCTCGGATTGAACAGGCAGAGGAGAGAATAGGTGAACTAGAAGATAAAATTATGGAAAAAGAAGAAGCTGAGAAAAAGAGAGATAAAAAAATCCAGGAGTATGAGGGGAAAATTAGAGAACTAAGTGATGCACTAAAGAGAAATCATCTACGCATAATTGGTATTCCAGAGGAGGAAGAGAGAGGGAAAGGTGCTGAAGGTGTACTTGAAGCAATAATAGCTGAGAACTTCCCTGATCTGGGGAAGGAAAAAGGCATTGAAATCCAAGAGGCACAGAGAACTCCCTTCAGATGTAACTTGAATTGATCTTCTGCACGACATATCACAGTGAAACTGGCAAAATACAAGGATAAAGAGAAAATTCTGAAAGCAGCTAGGGATAAACGTGCTCTAACATATAAAGGGAGACCTATAAGACTTGTGACCGATCTCTCCACTGAAACTTGGCAGGCCAGAAAGGAATGGCAGGAGATCTTCAATGTGATGAACAGAAAAAATATGCAGCCGAGAATCCTGTCATTTAGAATAGAAGGAGAGATAAAGGTCTTCCCAAACAAACAAAAACAGAAGGAATTTGTCACCACCAAACCAGCCCTACAAGAGATCCTAAGGGGGATCCTGTGAGACAAAGTACCAGAGACATCACTACAAGCATAAAACATACAGACATCACAATGACTCTAAACCCGTATCTTTCTATAATAACACTGAATGTAAATGGATTAAATGCGCCAACCAAAAGACATAGGGTATCAGAATGGATAAAAAAACAAGACCCATCTATTTGCTGTCTACAAAAGACTCATTTTAGACCTGAGGACACCTTTAGATTCAGAGTGAGGGGATGGAGAACTATTTATCATGCCACTGGAAGTCAAAAGAAAGCTGGAGTAGCCATACTTATATCAGACAAACTAGACTTTAAATTAAAGGCTGTAACAAGAGATGAAGAAGGGCATTATATAATAATCACAGGGTCTATCCATCAGGAAGAGCTAACAATTATAAATGTCTATGCGCCGAATACAGGAGCCCCCAAATATATAAAACAATTACAAACATAAGCAACCTTATTGATAAGAATGTGGTAATTGCAGGTGACTTTAACACTCCACTTACAGAAATGGATAGATCATCTAGACACACGGTCAATAAAGAAACAAGGGCCCTGAATGATACATTGGTTCAGATGGACTTGACAGATATATTTAGAACTCTGCATCCCAAAGCAACAGAATATACTTTCTTCTCGAGTGCACATGGAACATTCTCCAAGATAGATCACATACTGGGTCACAAAACAGCCCTTCATAAGTATACAAGAATTGAAATCATACCATGCATACTTTCAGAACACAATGCTATGAAGCTTGAAATCAACCACAGGAAAAAGTCTGGAAAACCTCCCAAAGCATGGAGGTTAAAGAACACCCTACTAACGAATGAGTGGGTCAACCAGGCAATTAGAGAAGAAATTAAAAAATATATGGAAACAAACGAAAATGAAAATACAACAATCCAAACGCTTTGGGATGCAGCGAAGACAGTCCTGAGAGGAAAATACATTGCAATCCAGGCCTATCTCAAGAAACAAGAAAAATCCTAAATACAAAATCTAACAGCACACCTAAAGGAAATAGAAGCAGAACAGCAAAGACAGCCTAAATCCAGCAGAAGAAGAGAAATAATAAAGATCAGAGCAGAAATAAACAATATAGAATCTTAAAAAACTGTAGAGCAGATCAACGAAACCAAGAGTTGGTTTTTTGAAAAAATAAACAAATTTGATAAACCTCTAGCCAGGCTTCTCAAAAAGAAAAGGAAGATGACCCAAATAGATAAAATCATGAATGAAAATGGAATTATTACAACCAATCCCTCAGAAATACAAGCAATTATCAGGGAATACTATGAAAAATTATATGCCAACAAACTGGACAACCTGGAAGAAATGAACAAATTCCTAAACACCCACACGCTTCCAAAACTCAATCAGGAGGAAATAGAAAGCTTGAACAGGCCCATAACCAGCGAAGAAATTGAATCAGTCATCAAAAATCTCCCAACAAGTAAGAGTCCTGGACCAGATGGCTTCCCAGGTTCTACCAGACGTTTAAAGCAGAGATAATACCTATCCTTCTCAAGCTATTCCAAAAAATAGAAAGGGAAGGAAAACTTCCAGACTCATTCTATGAAGCCAGTATTACTTTGATTCCTAAACCAGACAGAGACCCAGCAAAAAAAGAGAACTACAGACCAATATCCCTGATGAATATGGATGCAAAAATTCTCAATAAGATACTAGCAAATCGATACAGCATATAAATAGATACAGCATATAAAAAGAATTATTCACCATGATCAAGTGGGATTCATTCCTGGGATGCAGGGCTGGTTCAACATTCGCAAATCAATCAATGTGATACATCACATTAATAAAAGAAAAGATAAGAACCATATGATCCTGTCAATCGATGCAGAAAAGGCATTTGACAAAATTCAGCAACGCTTTCTTAATAAAAACCCTCGAGAAAGTCGGGATAGAAGGAACATACTTAAACATCATAAAAGCCATTTATGAAAAGCCCACACCTAACATCACCCTCAATGGGGAAAAACTGAGAGCTTTCCCCCTGAGATCAGGAACACGACAGGGATGTCCACTCTCACCGCTGTTGTTTAACATAGTGTTGGAAGTTCTAGCATCAGCAATCAGACAACAAAAGGAAATCAAAGGCATCAAAATTGGCAAAGATGAAGTCAAGCTTTCGCTTTTTGCAGATGACATGATATTATACATGGAAAATCCGATAGACTCCACCAAAAGTCTGCTAGAACTGATACATGAATTTAGCAAAGTTGCAGGATACAAAATCAATGTACAGAAATCAGTTGCATTCTTATACACTAATAATGAAGCAACAGAAAGACAAATAAAGAAACTGATCCCATTCACAATTGCACCAAGAAGCATAAAATACCTAGGGATAAATCTAACCAAAGATGTAAAAGATCTGTATGCTGAAAACTATAGAAAGCTTATGAAGGAAATTGAAGAAGATATAAAGAAATGGAAAAACATTCTGTGCTCATGGATTGGAAGAATAAATATTGTCAGAATGTCAATACTACCCAAAGCTATCTACACATTCAATGCAATCCCAATCAAAATTAAACCAGCATTCTTCTCAAAACTAGAACAAGCAATCCTAAAATTCATATGGAACCACAAAAGGCCCCGAATAGCCAAAGTAATTTTGAAGAAGAAGACCAAAGCAGGAGGCATCACAATCCCAGACTTTAGCCTCTACTACAAAGCTGTAATCATCAACACAGCATGGTATTGGCACAAAAACAGACACATAGACCAATGGAATAGAACAGAAACCCCAGAACTAGACCCACAAACGTATGGCCAACTCATCTTTGACAAAGCAGGAAAGAACATCCAATGGAAAAAAAGACAGTCTCTTCAACAAATGGTGCTGGGAGAACTGGACAGCAACATGCAGAAGATTGAAACTAGACCACTTTTATTACACCATTCACAAAAATAAACTCAAAATTGATAAAGGACCTGAATGTGAGACAGGAAACCATCAAAACCCTAGAGGAGAAAGCAGGAAAAGACCTCTCTGACCTCAGTCGTAGCAATTTCTTACTTGACACATCCCCAAAGGCAAGGGAATTAAAAGCAAAAATGAACTACTGGGACCTTATGAAGATAAAAAGCTTCTGCACAGCAAAGGAAACAGCCAACAAAACTAAAAGGCAATCAACGGAATGGGAAAAGATATTTGCCATTGACGTATCGGACAAAGGGCTAGTATCTAAAATCTATAAAGAGCTCACCAAACTCCACACCCAAAAAACAAATAACCCAGTGAAGAAATGGGTAGAAAACATGAATAGACACTTCCCTAAAGAAGACATCCAGATGGCCAACAGGCACATGAAAAGATGCTCAATATCACTCCTCATCAGGGAAATACAAATCAAAACCACACTCATGTATCACCTCACGCCAGTCAGAGTGGCCAAAATGAACAAATCAGGAGACTACAGATGCTGGAGAGGGCGGGAGCCCTCTTGCACTGTTGGTGGGAATGCAAACTGGTGCAGCCACTCTGGAAAACAGTGTGGAGGTTCCTCAGAAAATTAAAAATAGACCTACCCAATGACCCAGCAGTAGCACTGCTAGGAATTTACCCAAGGGATACAGGAGTACTGATGCATAGGGGCACTTGTACCCCAATGTTTATAGCAGCACTCTCAACAATAGCCAAATTATGGAAAGAGCCTAAATGTTCATCAACTGATGAATGGATAAAGAAATTGTGGTTTATATACACAATGGAGTACTACGTGGCAATGCGAAAGAATGAAATATGGCCCTTTGTAGCAATGTGGATAGAACTGGAGAGTGTGATGCTAAGTGAAATAAGCCATACAGAGAAAGACAGATACCATATATTTTCACTCTTATGTGGATCCTGAGAAACTTAACAGAAACCCATGGGGGAGGGGAAGGAAAAAAAAAAAGAGGTTAGAGTGGGAGAGAGAGCCAAAGCATAAGAGACTCTTAAAAACTGAGAACAAGCTGAGGGTTGATGGGGGGGTGGGAGGGAGGGGAGGGTGGGTGATGGGTATTGAGGAGGGTACCTTTTGGGATGAGCACTGGGTGTTGTATGGAAACCAATTTGACAATAAATTTCATATATTGAAAAAAAAAGTTAATGATAACTTTAATTTTACATCCAACAGTTGGTATAAGATTGTCAGGCTGTGTCATCTATATAATTTAGAATAAATCTGCATCTGTTATATCTGCATTTGTGGGATACATCCTTAATGCACATGGAAATTGTTTTACATTATGGATATCACCAAACACTACCCAAAAATAATGAAGTAGATACTTTATAACTTTCAGCTATATTACAATAAACATTCTTTTATCTGAAAGTAACTTATTTGTTCTTCCAATTTTCTGCAAGAAATCTTGAATTTAATTCTGTTGGTCGGTAACTTTTACTTAAAAATATATAAATATTTCATATCACTTTGTTCTTTAAAGTATTAATTTATAGGAGTTAAATATTATATCTAGATATTAATTTTTGTTATATGTGTTATAAATATATTTTCTTAATCTGTAGGGTTTTAATCTTAGTATCAAATTTATTAAGCTTTTCCTTTTTAATTTATACTTTTTGTGTTTTAAGAAATACTTTCTTACCCCAAGATTAAGACATTCAGTTAAGTTCTGCTTTTCACATTTTCCTTTTTATGAAGTTTTTTATTTTAATTCCAGTATAGGTAACATAATTCACGTGTAATCTTCATTACACATGGTATGTATTCCTTTTGTGAGATTTGAATTTGACTTTACTTCTTTCTACAGAGATGACCAGAACCACTTAACAGATAGTCCATTTTTTTCCAATTGATTTGTGACGATACCTCTGCCAAACATAGAAGTTTCCACACATGCATGATAAGTCTGTTTGGAGGTCCTCTGCTCTATTTCACTGGTTTGGGATTGTATTACTACATTTTCACGTTAATTTGGGGAGGACCAGCATCCTACAATGTGGGCATCTTACAACTTCCTATCAGTGAACACTTACTCAGATTTTTTTTACATCATTCAAAATGTTTTATAATTGTCTCCACTAAGTTTTTGAACATCTTTTTGTTAAATATACTCCTGAGTATCTTAGAGTTTTTATTGTCATTGAAGGGGTATCTTCATTAAGTTACATTTTTAGTAGGTTTTTACTGATGTATAGAATGCTATTTATTTCTGTCTTTATTTTCTCCTCAGATTTTTCAAACCTACAGAAAATTACCAAGAATGTTAAAATCCATATACCCATTTTCTTGATTAAGTAATTACAGTTGATCCTTGAACAACATGGCTTTGAACTGTGCAGGCACACTTAGATACAGATTTTTTTTGCAGTATGGTACTGAAAATATATTTTTTCTTCATTACGATTTTCTTAATAACATTTTCTTTTCTCTCTAGCTTACTTTATGGAATACAGCATATAATAATGTAACATACAAAATATGTGTTAATCAATGTTTTATGTTATTGGTAACACATCTAGTCCACAACAGGCTATTAGTTCAGTCTGAGGGGAGTCAAAAGTTATACACAAACTTTCAACTGCTCAGGGTTCGACGCTCCTAACCCCCAAGTTGTTACAGGATCAACTGTGTACTTTGCCACATCTGCTTAATCTCTTTTATTATTTTGGCTAAAATATCTCAAAGTAAATTATAGATACCATGATACCTCATTCCTAAATAAATACTTCAGCATGAATCTTCAAAAAACTAAGGACTAACAACCACGATGCCATAATCTCAGACAACAAAATTAACAATTTCCCAGTATTATTTAATACTCATCCCATAGTCAAATTTCACCAATTGCCATTTTTCCCCCTCAAAATCTAGATCTAATTACGGATCATGTTGCCTGTGGTTGTCCCTTTAGTCTCTTTTAATCTAGAATACTCTGCCTTTTTAAAGAGATTAAAACAGTTGTACCTGCCAGCCAGTTGTCCCACATTGCAAATTTGATTGTTTCAGCGGTGCCACTTAGCTTGTTTCTCTAGTCCTCCTATCTCTTGTAAACAAATTCATCTAAAGTCCTAATTGGAATCAGATTACACATATTTGGCAAGGATACTTCATTATAATGTTGTGTATTTTATACTGTATCATGTAAGGGCCAGTAATATCTGGCTGTCCTTTATTAGTATATCAGTTTTCTATTGCTGCTGTAACAAATTATCACAGATTAAGTGGCTTCCAACAACAGAAACTTATCCTCTCACAGTTTTGTAGGTGTGAGGTTCTAGTTCTCTGCCCCAGGTCTCTGCCCCAGGTCTCACAAGGTGTAGGCCAGCCAGGTTCTTATTGGGAAGCTCCAGAAGGATCTGTTTCCAAGCTCACTGACACTGTTGGCAGAATCCAGGACCCTGCAGCTATGGGACTGAGGTCTGATTCCCTTGCTGCTGTCAGCTGGGGCCCCCTCTTAGCTTCCAGGGACCCGTCTCCAGTCTTTACAGGTAGGTGGGTCTCTAAATCTCAGAGCCAGCAACCACATGTTGAATCCTTCTCTTGACAAATCTCTGATTTCTCTTGCTGCTGTTTTTCCTCCCAGCTGGAAAAATTTCTCTGCTTTTAAAGGATCATATAATTAGATTAGGTCCACCCAGGTAATCCAGGATAATCTCCCTGTTTTAAACAACGTAACAGAACATATTCACAGGTTCTGGGGATTAGGGAGTGGACATCCTTAGGGAGTCATTATTCTGTCTACCACAATTAATAAGATTAAGTTGGATCACTGAGTCGAGATGGTGACAACTAGATTTCTTCATTGTAGAGGCACAATGTTCTTTTTGCTCTAACAAAATTGCTATTCATTTTAAAATATGGATATTATATTCAACAAATTTATTATTTTTGATAGTTTGTTGTAGATTCTCTTATGTTTTCCATGAAGACAAATGTATTTTCTGCAAACAAAGGCAGTTTGTCTTTTCTAATTCTAATTTCCTTCTTTCCTTTCTTCTTTTTGTCTTAATGTATTGGCTCTTACTGGTAGAGATAATAGTGGCCATCCTTATGTTGTTCAGATTAATGGGAAAATTGATGTCTATCCACTGAGTATAATATTTGTCTAAGAGCCTATGAGGAAACAGATTTCTGGTCATGATCCTTACACCAACTCAGTTTCAGAACCACACAGACAGTAGGGTCACTGAATCATACTCACGGGACCGATTATAAGGAACAGGTTTTTTCCAGAATGCTAGAAAGCTGGAGACAGAGAATTTGTTCAGGGACACTTAGGTACTGGCTCTATTTCTTTTCTTGAAGGATAATATGGCCTTGACTTGGGTTCAAGAGCCAGAAGAGTCCAAAGTTTGTAAACATTCCCTTAAATGGAAGTGCATTTACCATATAAGTATTAATTCTCCTAGAGTAGTTATGTAAATTTTGCCTATTGTGTACAGGGGATTTTTGTTTGATTGATTTGTTTGTTTGTTTGTTTCATTTTGTTTTGTTAACTCTGGCAAAACCTTACTCTGTGTGGACATGTCACAAGAAGCTTAATCACCCCCATTAGGGTTCCAAAGCCCAGGAAAAACCAGCATCAAAATTTGTTGCAGGTGTCCTGTCCTATGTTCTGCTCTGCTTCTGTATGTTTCTGCATCCCTGGCTGATTACATCTGAAACTCAATCTAATCATCCAGTGGGTGTGTAGGTGGTGCCTTCTCGGCTCCCAACCTCTCCCTATAACTTGAGTTTTAAATGTAATGAGTCTTGTATACATTTGTTTGCATATACTCTAAATTAGGGTATAAAAGCTAAAGGATGGCTAAGTGGCAGCAACAAAAACAAACATACAGAATCCTTTACATTATTTTTTTTTAATGTGTAATTATTTTTGAGAGAGAGAGAGAGACACACACACAGAGTGCAAGTAACACAGAATCTGAAGCAGGCTTCAGGCTCTGAGCTGTCAGCACAGACCCAGTCGTGGGGCTTGAACTCACGAACTGTGAGATCTTGACCTGAGCCAAAGTCGTATGCTTAATCAACTGAGCCACCCAGGCACCCCTACATTATTTTTTAAAACAAGTTTTACTATATTTAATATTAAGTGGTGTACTGCAATTTCCTTTCAGCCCAGGATAAAAACAAATATCAAAGAATTTATTCCACTTAGCATTACACTCTCCCATACAGAGAAAGACAGATACCATATGGTTTCACTCTTATGTGGATCCTGAGAAACTTAACAGGAACCCATGGGGGAGGGGAAGGAAAAAAAAAAAAAGAGGTTAGAGTGGGAGAGAGCCAAAGCATAAGAGACTCTTAAAAACTGAGAACAAACTGAGGGTTGATGGGGGGTGGGAGGGAGGGGAGGGTGGGTGATGGGTATTGAGGAGGGCACCTTTTGGGATGAGCACTGGGTGTTGTATGGAAACCAATTTGTCAATAAATTTCATATATATATATAAAAAAAAAAAAGAATTTATTCATTTTTTTTTCATTGATTGATAATAACCAAAGTGAAATTAAAAAACCTATTTAACCTACTTTTAAAGTAAACGTATTTTACTAGTTAAAAAAAAGAAAAAATAAGATAGATTTAAAGCAGCAAAAATATTAATCTATCACACAATGTCATATTCAAATAGAAACCATGTACCTGGAAGACTAAATCTGGAATCTCTTTATCATAGAGAGGCATTTGCTGCAGAAGGAAAACATCTAATTGACCTGCATTTCTAAGTTGCAATAGCTGGAAACGTTTACTCTTTTCCATTTCCTCTTCAGAGACAAAGTTAAATTCATCTTGCATCTGTTCAAGACGAAAATACTTTGGAATGTCCTGTCCTTTATGTTTCATGTACTATAAAACATAAATAATGTAAAGTCTTTACTGAAAATATTAATTTTTTTGAATTCAAGAATTATTTCAAAACACTGTTTCTCCCTCCCCCCGCCCAACTGTGAGATGTGAGAGTTTCCATATATGTAGGAAATGGAGCAATGAATCTATACAAGAGATAGAATCTGGGGGAAAAAAAAGAAAGAAAGAAAAGGAAAAACAGAATCCAGCATATATGGCTTCCCAACCTTTTCCTGGTCGTGACTTGAGCGAAAAATGAAAATATTTGTATTGCGCACTGGGTTAAAAGAGGAGACTGTTTATATCTGGTTGCCATAACTGTTGAGAAAGGATCAAAATTTCTGTACACCTGTAACCAACTGAGCACGTTAGTTGGGGAGCTCTGATCTAGGGAAGCTTAACTGCAATGATCTGTGCATTGTTTTAGCCTATAAATGCACATGTGAGTACATGGTTCATGTAAAGAAGAGAGCTAGCTGCCAAAGATTTATTCGCTGTAGTTCTACAAGGAAAAATAAAACACAGAATGAGTAACTACAGTAAAAGGCAGAATGATATCAGAGCCATAGAAGTTATAAAAAGAAAAAAAAGTTAACAGGAGCGAAAAGAACGAAGGGCCCGTATCTAACTGAGGTTATCAAGGAAACCTTCACCAGACTTGCATGGTAGGTGAGACAGTCACCATGGGTGCCCTTCTGGGTAGAGGGAATGACATGCATAAAGGTATGAAGAATGCATGTTTGAGGCACACGGAGCAGTTCAGATGGCTATAAGAAAGAGAAGTGAACAGATAATGGAGACTTTGAGGGAAAGAATGTGTCTATAAATCATCTTTATACCTCTGGCATCTATAATACCACTGGTCCTCAGTAGTTACATAAGAGATGTTAGCTTGAAGGTTAGCCTGTAGGGTGTACTGCAGGCTGCTAAGGAAGGGCAGAGTACCAACCATCAGGTCTCCACTAGCAATTATTTCAGTCGCTAAGTTTCTAATCGCCTTTACAGTACTGTAAACTGGTTGAAAGTTATATGTCCCCAGAATTATCTTTACATGCCTCGTGGTGCCTAGAAAAATATACAGCAAACTTTGAAGTATGAGGGAGGAGAGCTTACAAAATAGAATATATTTGTAGTATTGATATTTGCTATAACTTACCATGACAAATTCCATTAAATCAGAATATTCTGGATTATTTGGATCAATTTTTACTTCGTTTGCCCATTCAAAAAGCTTCCGTGCATTAATGAGCCATGGAATTCCAGGAACGCCTCTTGCGTCTACATTCCTTAACACACTAACATAGAGAAAAGTATTTGGTGACTTTGCATACTATATGCAGGTTGTGTGTCTGTTATGCTGGGTAAAACCTACCCATTCCAGGTAGTTAAAGATGAAAGCTATCCTTCCCCTGCATTTAAGGATAAAACAGAAGATTTGGGTGTGATATCTCTCCTGGTTCTTCGCACATTCTAACTTGTATCATAGCTTGTTGATCAATGTGTCTACCACCTTCCTTAAGAGACAATAAGCTTCTTAACAGTAACGGCTATAAATATCCATCTTTGCCATCTCCACCCTGTGTAGTAGCTAAAACACAGTAGATGCCCAAGTGAATAGTGCTTACTGAATGTACTTTGTAAACCCTGAGGAAAGTAACTTGTTAAATATTTTCTTCCTATAGGACGCACAATATTGAAATTTAATCAAGATGTTAGCTTTAGCAAAATTAATAAAGTCCACAATATAAAAAGAATCTTTAGGCTCTATCTTTACAATTGAAACATAATATAGAGTAATACTGGGACATATTCTGCCAGAAGACTATCTTTGCTCATATGAGGCCATCTGGAGAAGTTGGAGAGCTATAGGAATCTAGACTCATAATTCATTCTTGGTGGCCTCAGCTATAGGCTAAGTGCAAAAGAAATTCAACCCCAAACAGTAAGGATTTCTTTGGAGCCATCAATTATCCGTTATTTCATCTCTCTCTTCATGGATAATTTGCCTCATCATGTGTAATTAGAGGGATTTGTACCAGAAAATCTCTAAGATCCTTTCCATAAAGTAACTCAAGAAACGCTCCAGTCCATAAACTGGGAGTCCAGAAATACAGTTCTAACTCAGATTAAATAATGTCTTAATCCAAACAGGGACACTATCTTATATTGTCTACTTTCCATCAGCTTCTATTCATATTTCTCTGATGAATCTTTAGAAGCTATTGCTAACTAAGCCAATGCCTGGTTTGATAGGATGTAAACACAATTACAAATAGGTGAAGTATGAGTATTCTTCCTTTCTTTAATTCCTATTTCTGTCCTTGTATTCGAACTGTTTTGATATCTTTGTCACAAGAGATCTCTAGGGCCTAATACCCCTGACGTTATCATGTAAGAAACTTTCCTTCTCACAGGAAATTTTCCTTCTCCTAGGAAGAGCCCTAGCCTAGGTCACAAAGCCGGAGGCAAAGCTTACATGTTATAGATTAAGGAGAGAAACTTACCCACGATTTCTGCCTCATGGACAGTAATAAAGACCTCAGAACATCTCCTACCTTTGCTACAGTGATTCTTCCCGTTACTTCATAGGTGTTCAGCTGTGGGCTACGGCAAAATCCCTGTCACCTGTATTTCCTTCTCCACAACCAAATGCCAAGCAAGTAACACAATTCAGTGGCATTAAGTATATTCACAGTGTTGTACAACCACCGTCACTATCTCGTTCCAGAACTTTTATCATTCCAAACAGAAACTCTGTTAAACAGCAACTCAACAACTCCCCATTCCTCCCTCCGTTCAACTGCTGGCTTTTGTCTCTATGAATTAAGCCAAAAAATAAAAATAAAAAAATTAAAAAAAAGGTAAAGTTATTAAGGGAGAAAAGACAGACTGTCTACAAAACACCAACACGGCAGACTTTTAAACAGGAGTAATAAATCCCAGAAAATTATGCAATTCTAGCTTCAAAGTGTCAATGGAAAATAAAATAAAAATCAACCTCAGATTTTACACCCGAACTATTATTCAAGAATGAGGACAAAGGGGGCACCTGGGTGGCTCCGTTAGTTAAGTGTTAGACTCTTGATTTTGGCTTGGGTCATGATCTCACGGTCATGAGACTTAGCCCTGCACTGGGCTTTGCACTGAGCAGGGAGCCTGCTTAAGATTCTCCCTCTGCGGGGGGTGGGAGGGAGGAGAGGGTGGGTGATGGGTATTGAGGAGGGCACCTTTTGGGATGAGCACTGGGTGTTGTATGGAAACCAATTTGACAATAAATTTCATATATTAAAAAAAAAAAAAAGATTCTCCCTCTGCCCTCTCCCCTGCTCTCTCTCTCTCTCAAAGAAGTAGGAGGACTAAATAAATATATACAATAACTAAACAAATTTGCTAGCCA
This sequence comes from Lynx canadensis, assembly GCF_007474595.2. NCBI lineage: Eukaryota > Metazoa > Chordata > Mammalia > Carnivora > Felidae > Lynx > Lynx canadensis. The sequence continues at coordinate 32,314,792 of NC_044313.2, forward strand.
CAGAAAGTGAGTGGAAGAATCATTAAAGGAGCAAATTTTCAGTAAGAAAAGTAAATGTAGAATGAAAGTGTGAAAGATAAACAGGTGCAAATACAAAAGTCAATCATGTCAGAAAAGTAAATTAACTAATGAGCATAAGAAAAACTGTTTCATATTTTAAAAATGTGTTAAACCAAAACTCTAGACAACAATCACTGAGATTAGAGAGATGTGCTCAGTGTGGTATTAAAACATGCCAAGATTTTCTTTTCATTCACTGCTTCATCTCCAGCTCATTGATGAATGAATGAATGAATGAGTAAATCAGAGAATAAATGAAGCCTTTATTTTGGATCTCCTTTGGTTCCACGCTCTGACTCTCACAAGTCAGCCTTGCTTTTTGGAGCACCCATCCTAGGTTTCTGGAACGCCTTCTCAGCACCAGTCCTTGAGCACCCACAACTGTAGAGGAGAGTTCTGGAACCAATCACGCTGATCACAGAGGCCCCAGCTATAAAGTTTTACTTCAAGTTAACTACTTTAGAGAGCACTCTGGACTTTGAAACCTTCTCTTGCAATTCACTTCCTGTTGAAATCTGTCATCTGTCCTGATCTTTCACAGACCTGCTTTCAATCTTTTGTAAACTTGAGTTCCCAAGTAAAGGAACTGCCACCTGCAGCATCACAGATGCCATCAGAGAAAAAGCTTCCAGAAGCGAAATGATATGGACAGGCCAGTGAATATGGCCAGAAGGTCACTGGTAGCATTCAGGAATAAATTGGTTAAGTTAGAGAGGGAATGTGTGAATAAAAAGTGGAGGCAAAGTACAAAGATGAGTAGACCACACAAATGAGGACTTGGACAGGAAAAATGGTCAAGACAGGTCTTCAGAGTTTAATCAAATGCCTGGGTTTTTCTTTGTTTTAAAACAAAGAAGGCTTCTTGGATACCAAAGACTAACAGCTTAGGGAAATGGAATAGTTAAAGATAATGTAAGAAAAAGGGATAGAAATACATCATCAGGATCCTAAAGGAGACAAAGTTCCAAATTACCTGTATAAAAGCTTCAGAGTAAGGAGAACAAACATTTGACTCCAAGAAAAAAAGCAAGGAATAGTATGATGAGGCAAAGATTGGAAATAGCTGCAGTGGGGACTATGCTAGGGAAAAACTAAGAAATAAAAACAAATAATGGTTCAGAGTATTGAAAGGTTACTCACTAGCTCCAAATGAATTACCTTTATTAATTTTCCATTTTTCTCTAAAATGCCCTTACTCAGGTCTCTAAGGAGATGACCTTGTGTACTCAGCAAAACAAGGACATCATTAAAATTTTGTTTCTGTCTACATAGTTATTTCTGTCTCCTCTGATTTGAAGAGTTATTTCCTCTTCTCTGGAGCCATAGCTATTCACTTGCATTCTGGTTCAACATCTTCTTTCTGTGAAGGATCGCATACTCTTTCTAGTACATTCTGGCTCTTTCTCTATGGATTTCATCATTTGTTCTAGGAAGATAAAGATTGCCCCAACTTTCAAGAAACCTATACTTTGATTCTATTGTCTCTCTTATTTTCAGCCTCTTCTTAAAACTTCTTGACCTCAGTTTCCTCAATATCAATTGCTGAGTGCTACTGACACTTTGTTTTTTTTCTCTAAAACTATTGCCAAGGAAAGCATTTTTGAACTCTTACTGTCACTCTGGCCATATCTCACTGGTTTTATACACAGTGATCTCATTGTTATTTTTAAAATAGTCTCTAATTTCAGTCTTGATTTCCTGTTTAACCCAAGTTATTTATAGCAATGTTTTACATTTTAAAAATTATTTTATTTTAAAAATAGACTCTTTAGAGTTTTAGGTTCAGAGCAAGACTGATCAGAAAGTACACAGTTTCCATGTATCTCCTACCCCCGCTCCCACCCCCCAAAAAATGCCACCTCCTCTACTATCAACATCCTTTAACAATGTGTAATTTAGTACATTCATCACAATAAAAGACTTGCATTTGTTACAGTCAATGGTTGACACATCATTATCACTCCAAATCCACAGTTTACATTACGGTTTATTTTTGGTGTTATACATTCCATTCCATAGGTTTTGACAAACATGTAATGACAGGTATCTACAATGATAATATCATATAGATAGTAGTTTCACTGCCCTAAAAATCCTGTGTGTCCTGCCTATTCATCCCTGCCTCCTCCTAATGCCTGGCAACCACTGATATTTTTTTGTCTCCACAGTTCTGACTTTTCCATAATGTCATATAGTTGGATATATAACTACGTCCTTTAAAAATATGTGTTTAGAGGTGCCTGGGTGGTTCAGTTGGTTGAGCGACCAACTCTTGATTTCAGCTCAGGTCATGATCTATAGTTCGTGAATCTGAGCCCTGCGTCAGGCTCTGCACTGACAGCACAGAGCCTGCTTGGGATTCTCTCTTTCTCCCTGTCTCTCTGCCTCTCTCCTGCTTGTGTGTGCTCTCTCTCTCTCAAAATAAATACATAAACTTAAAAAAACACATAAAAATTCCATACTATTAAAAAATAATAACAAATATATGTTTTGATGGGGAGGGGAAAGACCATCTTTTTGTTATCATCATTCATTAATTTTTAAATGATGGAAACCACTTGCCCCTTACATTTACTATTTTATTTAAATGTAGCAAACATATAAACCAGTATTATCATTTTTACAGAATTTTACTGTACTTAATTCTAGCAATCCTTTTTGTGGTATAATCTAGAAATCAATCCCAATTTCTCTAAGAAGTCCTAGGACATAGGGGTGTCTGGCTGGCTCAGTTGGTTAAGCGTCCAGCTCTTGATTTCAGCCCAGGTCATGATCTTATAGTTCGAGGTATCAAGCCCCATGTTAGGCTCTGTGTTGACAGCATGGGGCCTGCTTGGGATTCTCTCTCTCCCTCTCTCTCTGCCCCTACCCTGCACTCTCATGCTCACTCTTTCTGTCTCTCTCACTCTCTCTCAAAATAAATAAACTTAAAAAAAATAAAGAAAGAAGTCCTGGGACATGAATAAGATTTCTAGGAGTTTTCTTCTAGCAAACTGATAATGCATAAATGATTCTTTCATAATCCAAAATGTTTGGGAGATATAAAAGCTTCACAAATAAAATCCTTGGGAGTACTTGGCCCCTGCCTGCAAGAGCTATGGAACCGTTTCTGTCATCATCCATGTAGCTATTAACCTAAGCATTAAAGAGATACAGTCACTTACATGTAAATGCAAATAAAAATAAATAGTCCAAATAAACTGACCTGCTCTTACCACTGCTAGAGTTTTTTTCCCTTTTACAGATATAGATTCTGTGTGATGCTTTGCTGAAGATTGGTATTATTTCATAAAAGTTTATTACCTGCATGCAGAAGAATGAAACTAGACCACTTTCTTACACCATTCACAAAAACAAACTCAAAATGGATGAAGGACCTGAATGTGAGACAGGAAACCATCAAAACCCTAGAGGAGAAAGCAGGAAAAAGCCTCTCTGACCTCAGCCGCAGCAATTTCTTACTTGACACATCTCCAAAGGCAAGGGAATTAAAAGCAAGAATGAACTATTGGGACCTCATCAAGATAAAAAGCTTCTTCACTGCAAAGGAAACAATTAACAAAACTAAAAGGCAACCGATGGAATAGGAAAAGATATTTGCAAATGACATATCAGATAAAGGGCTAGTATCCAAAATCTATAAAGAACTCACCAAACTCCACACCCGAAAAACAAATAATCCAGTGAATAAATGGGCAGAAGACGTGAATAGACACTTTTCTAAAGAAGACATCCAGATGGCCAACAGGCACATGAAAAGATGCTCAATATCACGCCTCATCAGGGAAATACAAGTCAAAACCACACTGAGATACCACCTTACACTGGTCAGAGTGGCTAAAATGAACAAATCAGGAGACTATAGATGCTGGAGAGGATGTGGAGAAACGGGAGCCCTCTTGCACTGTTGGTGGGAATGCAAACTGGTGCAGCCACTCTGGAAAACAGTGTGGAGGTTCCTCAGAAAATTAAAAATAGACCTACCCTATGACCCAGCAATAGCACTGCTAGGAATTTACCCAAGGGATACAGGAGTGCTAATGCATAGGGGCACTTGTACCCCAATGTTTATAGCAGCACTTTCAACAACGGCCAAATTATGGAAAGAGCCTCAATGTCCATCAACTGACAAATGGATAAAGAAGATGTGGTTTATTTATACAATGGAATACTACTCGGCAATGAGAAAGAGTGAAATCTGGCCATTTGTAGCAACGTGGATGGAACTGGAGAGTGTTATGCTAAGTGAAGTAAGTCAGGCAGAGAAAGACAGATACCATATGTTTTCACTCCTATGTGGATCCTGAGAAACTTAACAGAAAACCAGGGGGGAGGGGAGGGGGAGAAAAAAAGTTACAGAGAGGGAAGGAGGCAAACCATAAGAGACTCTTAAATACTGACAGCAAACTGAGGGTTGATGGGGGGTGGGGGAGAGGGGAAAGCGGGTGATGGGCATTGAGGAGGGCACCTGTTGGGAGGAGCACTGGGTGTTGTATGGAAACCAATTTGACAATAAATTACATATTAAAAAATAATAATTAAAAAATAAATAAAATAAAATAAAATAAAATAAAATAAAATAAAATAAGTTTATTACCTGCAGTAAGCAGATCTTAAGGACTGCGACTTGGGTGTCAGAGGAATACCATTTTCGTCTAAAGCCCATGATAGACAGTAGCTAAGTTTTCCTGATGTCAAAAGACAAAGTTCTTCAGTTGCATTTCCCTCAAGAATAAAAGGCACATCTGTATATAAAAAGCATTAAAAACATGCAATTTAAATAAAGCACAGAGTTTAACACATTGTAGATGTTTTCCCCTGACTTTTACCTGTGGAACCCAAGGCTGTTCTGTGGTGACCCCAGGCTCTAATTTTAGAGCTCTCCCTCATTTCCCATCTAAGGTACCTCAAGGCAGACGACTTCAAACAGACTACAAAAGAGAGAGGAAAACCTAGGGATGAACGTCTCTACTGCCTTCTCCTTACAACCAGAACTTTTCTTAACCATACTTTCTGGAAGTGGCTTCCAGAAGGAAAGGACACTGGCAGCAGGTCAAGCACCAAACCAGCTACTACTCCGTCCTTTTTCCCTACATTCCCGAGTCTTCTCCCTCTACCCATTTTCTTTCTCAGTCTCCAGGGGGCTTAACAATACATCCCTTCTCTCCTTTTCTCTCTTTCTCTCCTTCCTTCTCTCTCCCTTCCCTATTCAGTTCAAAGACAAATCAACATGTCCTGGAGCTTCTTTAGGCTTCACAGAAGGAGAGGTAGAAGCAGAGCAGTCTCTCCACTCAGGATCAGACTCCTGTTCCACAGAGCACCGTGCTCCTGTTTCAGATAATTTAGGAAAAGCACAGGTGCTGATTCCCAATTTTAGATTTCCCAAAGATCTGATGATTCAAGACAAAGTGTAAAAAATCTTGGTTTAACATCTGAAAGGAGAGTTTAATACACTTCAAACCTGATTCCGTAAACATAGCATTCTTTACTCACATAAATGATCCAGGGTCGTGTGGGATACGGAGTTCAAAAAGAGAATAGAGGTGGGGGAGGGGACGTTTTAAATACACTTACTGCTTCCTACTTCTCCATATGCAGGTGTGACCAGCTCATCAGAGCTAAACTCTACATATTCCAAAACAGTTTTGCTTTTCACCTCTGTGCTGTTAGGTAAAGGTAAATACAGTTTTGCCAGTAAGCTTGTCCTTTGACTTACTTCATAAACCTAAATATAAAAGAAACAGTTGATAGCTCACTGGAAGTACCAAATAAATAAGTAAATAAATAAAAAAAAAAAAAGCTAAAAGCTAAAATAAGAATCTTCACTAACACATTTTTATTCTTTTTTAAAAATACTAGAATATAAAATAGGTATAGCATTTCATCCACATGATTATAAGAAAAGGAAATAATCATATGTCCTTAAAAATACAATTCCTTTTAGTGGTTTCAAAGAAAATGAATTGAATAAAAGGATTACAAATATAGTTCTGAGCATATGGGTACATATAACACAATATCTGAATAACTTGCTTTTGGATAGCACTTTTAAAGTTCTTTATCTCATTTAAACCTCATAAAAATTATAGGAAATAGGCATTATTCTTCCAATTTTATAAATGAAGAAACTGAGTCTCTATATGAAACTACATTAGTTTTTATTATAAATGATAGAAACCCAGGTTGAATTGCTCAACAAAAGGGGAGATCCATTGGTTCATGGAGTCCAAGGACAAGTTAAATAAGCTATAGGAGGTACGGGAGGGAGAAAGAGTCCCAGAAGAAGGAGTAGGGAGGTGCTGAGTAGACAGTTCCATACTAAACCCGGGACTTCTGATTCTGCGTGCTGTTCTATACTACAATCCCATCACTGCCATAACTACAAACCTAATGGGTTTCTTAGAAAAATTGTATTTTGACTTATACTGTGTTGTCAGTGTTTGGGGAAACAGTGATAGGTGCTCAAAGAAGAAGGAAATCAAGGAGGGAGAAAATGCTTCCTGAAAGATAAGAACGTGTCAATCAAAAGGATGGGTGGTTAACCAGAAAAGTAGAGAAAAAGGAGAGTCAAAGAGGCAAATGTTTTTTCCGGTCATCTTAGCACTGTCCTTGTAAGAGTGAATATAAGTCAGCACACTAGTTCCTTGACAAAGGCATCCCTAATGTAGAAAAGTTTATAGGGGTGTAGTTAATGGACTTATAGGATTCAGGTCTATGAGAGAAATTTCTTATTGGAACTCAGTAAATTGGCTACCTGAAGAGAGGTGATGCACTGATAACTATATTCAAATGTAAAATTGGCATTTTGATTTTACACATCAGTCTTGTGTTTTGTTTAGGGGATATAGACGTATTCTCACGGGACTGTCAAATTCAGGTTCTGAGACTGCAGGGCTGGAGACCAGATCCTGGGTAGTAACTGTAAAGGTAGAGAGTTCCACCTCTGTGAAGTCTCCTGGTAGAGCCTTGTCCCCTGATGGCAGCTCTCTGGACCACTGCGTGGCTGGGATGGAGTGTCAAGAATGAAAATGGGCCTTGTGAGTAGAAGAACTAGAATGTTCAGAAGCTCAGAGGTAGAAAATGGCAAGGATGTATGGGGAAAAAACCAAGCAGTTCAGTTTGACTAAGGTGAGAAAGGAATAAAGAGGAACGGCAAGGAGTTCCTAAATTCAAAATGTAGGTTAGCATCTGTTAGGCTATCTAAATAAATAGATTTATTTTGCAATTTTTGCAGTAGTGCATGGTGCACTTTATTCCTAGCTAGATTCCCTTCCTTCCCTGCCTCTTAGTTTGTTAAGATCATGTTCTAAGTGGTAGTATGATGATGAAGGACTCAAAATACACATTTGTCTACTTGGGTGGGGGCAAGTTTTAAACTTCAAGTGGTTAGATTATTGTATCACAATTTATTTTAAGTACAACAGGGAAGTATAGTCAGTATATATCTTAGCATATTTTTAAAATAGGAATTTCAACAGAGGTGCATTTTAAGATGATAGAAACTTGTAAAGTTTAGATAAACAAAATGAAGGTAGCCTCTGAGCAGAGATAGAAAAAATTATTTTAGGTATTGTAAACATACCTCTGATTTACATTTATAATTATAATTCTTTCCTCACTCCTCAAACCTCAGCCCATGCTCATATACACAAATCTTTATTCCCTCCTAACTTTCCTTTCAAGTCTAGTTGCAAGTTTAACCCCCATAATAGCCAAGACTTCCTATCTAGACTCCTTTACTGTCTTTAATTTTTCTCCATTGTCCTATTTTCTTCTTCCTTTAGTGCAGGGGTTCTGATGATGGGGCCTTTGGACAGCAATTAGGAGTCTGTTATATGTATGTTCTTTCATCAGCTTCTTAAAGGGATCCAAAACATAAACAAACAGACAAATAAATAACATACATACATACATACATACATACTTACAAATTCAGCAAAAGACTGAAATCACCAAGTCAGGGTTGGGACTATTTGGAGAAATCAAACAGCACTTACAAAAGCTATGTTACTCATTTTAGTTTAAATAATTGCCTTACACCTTGCTAGCAAGTGAATAGTAATGCTGCACATCTAGGGTTGGTAGGAATTTCAGCAGGAGAGAATGGAAATATTTAGAACAACCACAAATCAAATAATTTATACTTGTAGTATAAAAGACTATTGCTGAATTACAAATACATTATTTATAAATGACTTGCCTACCCATACAGATCGATCATCTCTGAACAGAAATTACTTGTCACATATAACAGTAGCTACCAAGAAATATAAAAGTATGTATGACATAAAATAAGATACAGAAGTAAATGACAATGGCATACCTCCAAGCAAATTGTTTCTGGCCAACATATTATCTGAATATTGAAAATTTGCTGAAACATGACTTTAAAATCAAACTGTAGGGGAGATACGGAAGTGCAAGAAACTTGTTTATCGTTGGATAATATTTTAATAAAATATTTAAGCTTCTGAATTTTGGCTCTCCTCTTTTGTTCATGCCTAAAAATTAAATAAATATTTAAAGGATCCTTGAAAAGCAAGACAGGTACAAAATATTGTTCTTTTCAAAATGTACCTAAGCATGTTAAAGTACGACCTTTTTGGAAACCATTTAATGCTATCTTTGAGCCAAATAATGATTGCCTATGTGTGGATAATAGCCTCTCCTACTCAAATATTTTTTTAAAGATATTTACTTAAAAATAAAGAAAGAAGTAAAGTCAAGGTACTATATATCACTCTGTTATTTATTTTACTAAACTGTAACTTAGTCTTCTAAGAGGAGAAAACTGAGGGACTTAGGAATGGGGGGAGGAGCTTGAACTAAAAACTCAAAAATATTTTCTAACTTCTAGAAGAAAGACACACTTTTAAAAGAAATACACCATGTTTTCAATAACCTCAGTGAGGTGGCTCTAAGTCAACAGAGTTACTATGTCCTCTTAAAGGTCTTTATAAACCCCTTTAGGCTTTAGGCTGCACACTCCTTTTTCTCTAGGACGTTCTTTCTCTAAGCCCAAAGACCAGAGAGGCAAGCCAGATTCCGTGGGGCTTCTATGAAACACTTGCTGGGAAATCAAACTGATCCCTTAAGTGATATGAAACTCCTAAAGAGAGTCTTGCGGCCACTCATTCATTTGTTCATTCAACCAACATTTATTGAATTATCTTCTCAGCTGCAAGGCAACTGACCTAATGATGTTTAGGGCTTCTCTTTTTCAGAAGGGAGAAGACTGGTTGGAAGATAAGCTCTGGGATGAAACATAACATGCCCTTCTGTTCTCCACCGTAATCGTCCTAGGGGCCCAGCATCTCCCGGCCTCCATATCTGCCCATGTTCTCTGTAACCTTTTCAGAGGTTCAGGAGACAAAAGATTACTTATTTTTCTTATCTCCCTGTTGGCCTCTTCTAAGCATCTTACCAATTACTTTTTCCTTTTTACAAATTACTTTTTAATGTTGCCCTCTGAAAGTAGTTTTAACAATGAGCTCATGAACTGATTATGAAAATCCATTAATTCAGGATTATATTTATCTTTGGGAAATCTTGCCTTTTTTGTCACCTATAAACTCTTTATAATTCTTCTTTAATCCTTGTATTCCTTTCATCTCTATCTCTGACACCGGTATATTCTTCTTTTCTAGAGAATCAATCCTTATTCAACTGGACATTTTAAGGGAATAATGACAGCAGTGCCCCATAATAGCATTGGCTTTGAAAAGACAGAACATGTCCCATTTCCTTTTGCCTTGATTTCCACTAAGTTTTAGCCTAGGTTTTCCAGCACATATATCTTCTTCCTTCTCTTCCCACTCTTTACTTCTAACTTCTATTTTGTGGCTCTTGTTCTCTCATCCTCATTTAGATGGTCCTTTTGTATGCCTGTCTTACATAATAATTATCTCAGGCCCTCTTTGGAAGTAGGTGCAGAACAAATAAAGCATTGCTTCACTGCTGCACTCTGCTAGTCCGAAAGAGGGTAGTGGTAATTGTGCCTTTGTGTCTGCTACTCTTTATGTTCATTTCAAATGTAATCATCCATCCATTCATTTCATAAGTATAATTATTTATCGGGCATTTACTACCCTCCAACGCTGTATTAAATGATGCACATTCACACAATACTCAAAGATGAATTGGTACAAAGTGTCCCATGGGGCAGAGATGTTGAAAAGTTGGACCTAGTTCAATGTCCCAAGATGCCATATCCATCTCCTTTAAAGGAGATGAGGTCCATGGGCTCAGAGATGGGAGAAATGGGAATCTGTATGAGATCTGTTTTTGCATGAATGTCCTAGGAATAGGGAGAAAACACAGCTCAAGGAAAAAAACCACAACTGGAAAGGAAAGAAGTTTGTATAAAGCAGAAAATTTTCCTCCAGATACAGAATACTTATGGAAGCAAGAGGTGGGCAACCACATACTCTTATTTTCTGCAGTGGCTATCTATACCTGAACAAAAATTAGTACCATAGCAAAACAAAAAACAATCATCAAACCAAACTGGTTTATGTCCTACCTGAGTCATGAATTAGGTGACCCTGGGCAACTTGCCCTTCATAAGCATAAATTCCCCCAAATCTACGATGGGGATAATACCACAGAGATATGGTTGCAGTTAAATGTGCAAATGTATTTAAAACCTTAATAAAGTGTCTGGCATCTGGTATTCACTCTAATACTATTAGTCTAATACTATTATTAAAACAATACAACAGACAATATATAACGAAGAAATAATCCTTTAAAATGCTTACAGTGAACACTTGGATAAGTTTGTTAATTCTGTAGTGAAAGAAAGTTGTGGGATCAAGGTAATTGGTCTTATTCTTTCAATGTCTGTTTCTTCAAGTTCTGAAGCTAAGTATGAGAGGCTCTAGAAACCAAAACATAAATATATAATTTACAATGTAAGTTCACTGCTTAAGACAAGAATTCTTGAAATTACACTTTTATTTCTTAGGTTTGTCATTTTGTTGGGTAACTGTTACAAATACCAAGATTTCCTATTCTACCAAACAATTAAATGTTATAACCAGCAAAGAGGAGTGGAATGTTATTTTGAAATATAAATACCTCCCATTTATCCCCATTCTTAAATGCTTTTCCTTCAGTTTTCTTCTGAGTCTCAGACATTTCTAACAGTTCTTCTTGGTTTTGCTCATCACATTTATTCATTTTTACCCTAATTGATAATAAACATAATTATTTGAAGCAGAAATAATGGGACAATGTGAGATCTGTTAGAGGTGTTCTTAACACATATACACACACACGACCAATCTCTTACAACAAATAATTGTACACCCCAAGAACATTAGTAGTGAGAGTAAAAGTGAGTGGTGAGCAGGCGGTATTGGTCTAGATCTGCTGTTCTGAACAAACTTATGGCACCTCTGTCTCTCCTTTTCCGCCCAGGGGCTCATAATGCATGGGCATATCAGACTGGTTTAAAGGAATGGAGGCAAGTCAGCAAGTTTACGTGAATTCAGAACTCTACGAAAAAGTTTCATGCTGGGTTAGGTTCAGAAACTGTCAGAAGCTGGGGCGCCTGGGTGGCTCAGTCGGTTAAGCTTCTGACTTAGGCTCAGGTCAGGTCATGATCTCATGGTTTAGGTCATGATCTCGTGGTTCGTGGTTCGTGAGTTTGAGCTCTGAGTCGGGCTCTGTGCTGACAGCTTCGAGCCTGCTTCAGATTCTGTGTCTCCCTCTCTGCCCCTCCCCCTGTCACACTCTGTCTCTCTCTCTCTTAAAAATAAACAAACATTATAAAAAAATTAAAAAAAAGAAAAACCACAAGAAGCACTTTCGTTAAAAACCACTGTAGCAGGAAAAAAAAAATCAACAAAGTAAATGTCTTTCTTAATAGGCTGAAGTTACACTAATTTCTTAGTTTTGAAAAAGACATGGGTTGTGGGGAGGGAACTAGTTATTTCAATGTATTCACACACAGCTTAAGTGATTAGCAAATACAGATTTGAACTGTAACCATCTCCTCCACTAACCATGTTTTTATGACTTATACATTTCACCTAGGAGTATGATTGCTGGGTCTATGTGAGGCTTTGTAAGAAAAGTGCCAAACTGTTTTCTTTCTTTTTTTTTTTTTTTTTTGCCAAACTGTTTTCAAATGGCTGCACTAATTACATTCTCATCAGCAATTAATGAATGAGACTTCCTCCTGCTCAATATCTTCATCAATATTTGTTACTGCCTTTTTAATTTTGTCTTGTTTTGGATTTTAGCCATTCTAAATGGTGTATAGTTATCCCACTGTGGTTTTAATTTACATTTCTTTACTGACATGCCATGCCATGCTGAGCATCTTTTCATGTGTCCATTTACCATCCATGTGCCTTCTTTAGTGAAGTGTCTGTTCAAATCTTTCACCCATTTTAATTTTTTTAATAATGTGTATTTATTTTTGAGAGAGAGAGAGACAGAGACAGAGACAGAGTGTGAGTAGCAGGGAGGGGCAGAGAGAGAGGGAGACACAGAATCTGAAGCAGGCTCCAGGCTCTGAGCTGTCAGCACAGAGCCCGACGCGGGGCTCGAACCCACAAACCGTGAGATCATGACCTGAGCCGAAGTCTGACTTAATCAACTGAGCCACCCAGGCACCCCAATCTTTTGCCCATTTAAGAAATCAAGTTGTCTCATTAAGTTTTAAGGATTGTTCAAGTATTCAAAATACAAGTCCTTTGTTGATGACATCAAGTAGATGTCTAGCTTCTGGATTTTCTCCCAGTTACTGTAAATGTCCAGTTATTCATGGGCGGTTCCTCAGGAGACTTATAAGAACAAACAGAGTAGCCACTCACCTTTGAAACTGTAACTTTACTGGGGTGCTTGTAAACCCTTGCTGTTGTCGGAGGGATTTTATTTGTTTCCAAGTCCGTGATATACTGTGTAATAGGGAGAAGTCTTTTCCTCTTTCTAAATCATAAAGCTGTTTTGTATTACTACAACAATAATGGTAGATCAAAAATATGTTGGTCATTAATAGAAATCATTAAAAATGGCCTGGAAGAATGTACTGACGAATTGTTCTGGATACCCCCACCTTATGATTTTTTTGCATTTTACCCACGTCTTGATATAGCTATAGAAATTCCACTTAAGAGATTAATTCCTTTACGACTGGAAGATTTTTCACTATTCAAAAGTGCCCTGCTAAAAGCCAGACTTTTCCAGATGTTCTGGTCATTCTGCAGTGTATTTATTATACTTTTTTTCCAGATCAACAATTGAAACTATTGCTTCAAATTTAGAGGTACTTTGCTGGATGGGGTAGTGATCATATGATTTGGATATTGGTAATCTACAGTTTTTAAAGATGCCTCTTCTGTTTTATGACTTTGCAAACACACTATTAGTATGACAAATTACACTGACTTTCTAATGTTAAGTCACCCACCCTTGCATTCCTGGAATGGTCCCAACAACTTCACTGTATTAATGGACAGAATTCTGTTTAGCATGTTTGTAACTATGTTCATGCGTTAAATTGGGTTGCAAGAGTTTTTGTATTAAGTTTTGTTTTTGTTTTTAATTTTTTTTAACGTTTATTATTGAGAGACAGAGAGAGACAGAGCATGAACATGGGAGGGGCAGAGAGAGGAGGAGACACAGAATCCAAAGCAGACTGCAGGCTCTGAGCTGTTAGCACAGAGCCAAACGCAGGGCTCGAACTCACAAAACGTGAGATCATGACCTGAGGTGAAGTTGGATGTTTAACCAACTGAGTCACCCAGGTGCTCCTCTAATCAATTTTGCTTTATATATTTTGAAGCCATATTATTATACGCATATATGTGTATATGTGTGTATGCATATATATAAATACATCTTAATTAAACTGCATTATTTTGATGTACCCTTCATTATACCTAGTAAAACTTTTTGCCTTAAACATCTATTTTACCTTATATTAATATAGCTATGCTGGCTTTATTTTGTTAGTGTTTGTATGGTATTTTTTCCCATTATTTCTATTCCCTAACTTTTTATATCTTTATGATCTAGATAAGTCTCTTATAAATAATATACAATTAGATTTTAGTTTTGGTTTTCCTCCTTTTAAAAAAATTTATTGAAATTTAGTTGACACGCAAGTTTCAAGTGTACAACATAATGATTCAACAATTCTACAAGTTATACTATACTCACCACAAATTTGTCTAACATAAGTCACCTTACAACACTAGTACAATACACTAGTACTGTATTTTCCATGCTGTACCTTTCATCCCTGTGACTTATTCATTCCATAACTGGAAGCTTGTACCTCCCACTCCCCTTCACCCGTCTTGTCCATCCCCTACCTCCTTCCTCTCTGGCAACCACCAGTTTGTTGTCTGTACTTATGGGTCTGTTTCTGCTTTTTGTTCATTTGTTTTGTTTTCAGATTCCACATATAAATGAAATCATGGTATTTGTCTTTCTCTGTCTTACTTACTTCACTTAGCATAATACCCTTTAGGTCCATGTTGTCACAAATGGTAAGATCTCATTCTTTTTTATGGTTCGGTAATATTCTGTGGTATATGTGTGTATGTGTCTATGCGTGTGTGTGTGTGTGTGTGTGTGTGTACACCATATCTTTATTCATCTATTGACAGACACTTAGGTTGTTCCATATGGATTTTGTTTTCTAAATTCTAATCCAGTCTACCAACCTAGACAAAAATGGAGCACTTAGCTCATTTAGATATATTTAGGTTTAACTCCATTTTCTTTTATGTTTTCTACTTGTCTCATATGTTTCTATGTTCCTTTTTCTCTCTTTTCTTGTCTTCTTTTGGATTGTTTGAATATTTCTTTTTTTTAAATTTTTTTTTTCAACGTTTATTTATTTTTGGGACAGAGAGAGACAGCATGAACGGGGGAGGGGCAGAGAGAGAGGGAGACACAGAATCGGAAACAGGCTCCAGGCTCTGAGCCATCAGGCCAGAGCCCGACGCGGGGCTCAAACTCACGGACCGCGAGATTGTGACCTGGCTGAAGTCGGACGCTTAACAGACTGCGCCACCCAGGCGCCCCATTGTTTGAATATTTCTTTATTGTCTCATTTTCCTCTCCTATTGACTTGAGCTGTATTTTCTTTTAGATGTTGTAAGTTAAAATCTGAGCCCTTGATTTATCAAAGTCTAATATTAAGCTTTACCCTTACTCTCCTTCTGAACAATGCAAATATCTTTAATTACTCTTATCCTCCTCCATTCTTTACTCCATTCTACAAGTGATACATTTGAACTCTCTATATTTTTATACCCATGAGACACCATTACATCACTTGTTCACTGAGAATTGCCTGCATATTTACCACCTTTATTGCTCCTCAATACTTCCTGATTCATTTTTTTAAAAAATTTTTTTTTCAACGTTTATTTATTTTTGGGACAGAGAGAGACAGAGAATGAACGGGGGAGGGGCAGAGAGAGAGGGAGACACAGAATCGGAAACAGGCTCCAGGCTCTGAGCCATCAGCCCAGAGCCCGACGCGGGGCTCGAACTCACAGACCGCGAGATCGTGACCTGGCTGAAGTCGGTCGCTTAACCGACTGCGCCACCCAGGCGCCCCACTTCCTGATTCATTTTTTACTGGAAGCTCATGTTCCTTAGAATTCCAAATCTGTGAAAATCTCTGAGCTAAGGTTAAATTTGTGCTCTTCCAGAAAGAATATTTATTGGCTTTGCCAATTGTCTGCTGTCACTACTAATCTGGGACTATTTTAAATTCAGTTCTAAATCTGATATGTTAGATCACATAAGTACTGTGAAGTCAGATTATAAATCTGTATGAATGCTGGATTGTGGTTATGAATTTTCAAAGGAGCATTTTCCCCCTTCTGCCTAGTGACAAAGTCCAAGACAAATTTTTTTTGTCATCCTCTTTATATTCCCCCTTCATGAGGTTTAACACCCATTATAGAATGATCTCTTACTAGACTTTCCAATTAAGTTGGCCTTCACTTTCTTTATCTTCTACTTTTGGTACTCCCTGAAGCCATCTGAATGATAGCTCAAGGTTACTAATATTTAACAAATATCCTCAGCATAAAAGCTGGCTTTACCCCTCTCTAATTTTTATGAGTTTTCCTTTCAGTTTGTTTTTGGCTTTTGCAGATTCCTTACTTTTTGCCATTTTGGGAATACGTTTATAAAGATAACATTCAAATTTTATCAGACATTTTTAGTTGTTTTCATTAAAAGGGCCATTCATGAAATCTAGCCTACCAGAAATAGAAGCCCATTGCCATTTATTCATTCAGCAAATATTCACTGAATGCTTACTAAGAGGGATACAAAGATAAACAGATATACTCTCTGGGTTCAAGAAGCTTACAGACATGTAAACTAACCAATGCAATAAAATGTTATAGGTGTTATAACAGAAGTCCACACAGCTAGAGTGTGGGCATAAATAAGAGCTAAAAGGCAATAGCAGGGGAAAACTTAAGAGTATGTGACACTCAATTCAAATCAACAAACACATAATAAATATCTATTATGTGGTAGGGAATATTTTGGGTGCTGATAACTAATATCCCAACAGGGAAAAATGCAGAACAAGTAATTACAAATATAATGAATATTATGAAAGGGGGAATATGTAAATACCATGTGAATATACAAAATAAAGAGAGAGAGAAAGAATTTAATCTAATCTAATGGGCAAGTAAGAGCCTCCCTGAGAAACTTGAAATTGAATAAAATGCATATGTTGCCTAAGTGTCAGGTAGAAAACAATGAAAGAACCTTCTAGAAACAAGAGGCATTAAAACAAGGATACTTAGATATTAGACAACATAGTCCATTTAGGGCACTCAACTATGAAATTCCAAAGCAGAAAGCCCCTAACATGAAGCTTGAGAGGGAAGCAGGAGTCCGGTTACATAGGGCCTTACAGATTATACTAAAGCTATTGAATTTTATTGTGAAGGTAATAGGAAACCACTAATTGTGGCTTATTTATTTAGAAAAATCACTTTGGTTTCAATACGGAGCATGGCTTAAAGAGAGGTATTCTAGGAGACTGAGTAGTCAGGCTATGAGATAAGCACCTGAAATAAGGCAGAATCAGTGGGAATGTTTACTGTTTGGAGGTGAGGGATGAGAGGAGAGGCAAGAAGGGGGTTCATGAATGACTTACAGCTTTCTATCCTGGGTACCAGCTCATTGTGGGTATCAGGCACATAAAAGGTTAGATAGTCATAAAAGGTTAAATACATCTTTTCTAATGGAAACACTGTTTTTCAAATGTCCACAAACTACTCTTTGCAGCATTTCAACACCACTCTAAGAATTTTCCTGAATGTAAATCTATTACATTGCTTTTTATCTGCTTTGATAAAGCAATGATATCTTCAATGACCCTCTGACACACACACACACACACATGTGCACACATGCATAGTGGTAGGCCCTTATCTACCACCATCAGATCCCATCTAAAGCCTACTTTTCTCTTTTCTTCATTAAAGCTTACTTGCTCTGTGCCAATGTCTGTTCTTTGCCTTTAAGTTTAGTTAATCTTATAAATAACACCAGTTTATGGTTTTGTAAATACTGGTGGCTTCTATTCATTCATTCATTCATTCATTCAAGTAATGTTTATCAAGAACTCATTATGTGCCAGGACTTGTGCAAGGTATATATCAACTTTCTCAGGTAACATTGTTTGTGTTTAACTAGATTATTCTAGGAAACCAATTATTTAAATTGACTGTTGCTTCTAGAGTTTGTAGAACCATGTTAGGTCAATGGGCAGGGAGTGAGGGAAGTTCTTTAACTATCAAGTCACTCTCTTATATAGACATTTATTTTATCTTTGTGCATAAGTGAACTTTCTATACAATAAGTACCTCCCAGTGAGATTTCTTGCTTTTGGAGTGTCCTTGAGACGTACTTTATTTAGTTATTTCATACTTTCCTAACTTATCTTCCCAACTACTCTATAAGCTGATGGCTCCCAACTTGTACACCATGTTTTTTTTTTTTTTTTACAGGGATCCTTAAATCTATATGCTCTTTGAGTAATGTTTTTAGCTGAATTAATTATCTTGTACATACATATACATGGATTAATTCTCAAATATATACAAACACTTGAGGCTAATATGTTCCAAAAAATATTAGTGAACTCATGGTGGTTTTTAATTAGCATGTGTTTTTTTTAAATCAATGGATGTGTAAATTACAACTACTTTCATGTGACACTTCTATGAAATATTTTTACACAAAATTTTTTTTTTTCAAAACTGGGTCTTAAGGAAAGGTTGGAACCATTTCTGTAGTTGTCTAAAGAGTGAGGACCTAGTATTTTTCTTATTTTATATCTTCCATAGCAAGTGCAATACTCTACGGAGTTTCTTAATAAATGCTTGAGAAATACATGAATAGTCAAAAACCTACCTTATCTGCCAATAATAATCTTGTAAAGATTTTTTGGTTAGCTGACTTATTTCCAAATTTTCACTTGCTAATTTGGTAGCGTCTCTCAGTGCTATCAGCTACAACAAAGAAAAGAGCTTTTTAGTACATTTCATCCACTGTCACCAATACTCCAATTTCTCTGAAGGTCCAGGTGTGTGCAGCAGAAGCACAACTGTATAACCTTTTGTGTATTACTGTCTTATCTTCCAAAATATATTTTATATAAGTACCTTGGGGCAGAACTGAAAATAACCTCAATACATTATACCTATGGGCACCTGGGTGGCTCAGTAGGTTGAGCATCTGACTCGATTTCAGCTCAGGTCATGATCTCACAGTTCATGGGACTGAGCCCTGCATCAGGCTCTGTGCTGACAGCACACAGCCTGCCCGGGATTCTCTCTCTCCCTCTCTCCGTTTTCCTCCCTCCCTCTCTCTGCCTCTCTCAAAACGAATTTAAAAAAGAAAGAAACATTATACCTAGAACCTTCTAATCAGTTCATTAATTAATGTAAAAAAAATGCCAACCAATTAAGATGGCATATTGAGCACAGGAATCTACCTTATCTTCCACAGTTACATCGGGGTTCTTCCATGGTTACAGAAAAGATATGTTTATCTGTCTTTGTCCATATCTACTGCCAACATCACATCCATATCTATATATGTATATTTATGACTGCATTTATATCTATATCTCTCTATAAAAAATAAATGTATAACGTAGGAAAACAAGAAAAAATAAAATGAAAAGAAAAAGATATACTGAGGAAAGTATAAAGCAGAAATATCCATAGAGAATATCTTTAGAGAAATAAAACTGGAGGAAACTGTACCCTTAAACATGCATAGGAGAAATCTGTCACAGGGACAGTTTGTAGGAACTCTAAGACTAGAATCAATTAATATAAATGTTTACTGGAAGAAATCAGAGAAGATCTCAACAAATAGGAAGACATATGATAGTCTTGGATAAGGAAACACAATTTTTATAAAGATAAAATTTCTTTTGAAACTAATATAATAATATAATGCAATCACAGTAAATACGGTAATAGAATTTTAAAAATAGAAGTTGACAGGCTAATTCTAACACATGGAAGATCAAATCTTTAAGAGCATACAAAAACATCCTAGAAAAAATGAGGAGTCACTTGTCCTACTGCATTATAATTTAACAATTAAATATAGTAATTAAGACAGGGCAGGACTAGGGGCACCTGGGTGGCTCAGTTTGTTGAGCATCTGACTCTTGATTTCGGTTCTGTGATAGCTTGCTCTGCATGACTTGTTTTCTCTTTCAATATTAAATGGTCAACTCTATAAATAGAATAAAAACCATTCTCACCTTCTCGTAAAGCAGCTGAGGTAAATTCTGTTGCTGCCTGTCCTGAAAACACTCATAAAGTTGAAGCAGCCTAGCACATAACACTTGTTCTTGATTGAAGAGAGGATGATGGCTGAATTGCAAACCCACAATGTTAAGATCTAATTGATACATTTCCCTTTGACCTTCCATTTTGTTCCTCATAGAGCTTTCCAGATCAGGTTTCACTGCCTTTTAAAGAAAAATATGTACATAATGTTAACTTTATTCTTTGTATGTCTTTTGAAATTATAAGTGATTTTTCCTTATAAAAGTAACACATTAACTGTAAGAAAATGAAGGGATACAGGAAAGCAATAAATAATTTGCTTTTTTTTCCTTGAAATTGATTATGGCCCTTGATTTCATAAAATATATTTATATTGCATCATTTTAATCATCTTTCTATAAATTAGTGTCACATACCTTATTGTTGTGTGCTGGTAGAAGTTAGACTTTCAAGTTATAAGCCCCACAATGATTTCCTATAGAAACATTATGACAAATGGTCTGTTTAGGTCTGTTGGGTTAATAGTTTAGGTCTGTTGGGTCAATAGTTCGACTACCTGATGATCTCTAATAGTCATCCATGGGCCAGAGTTAAGTGGTAAACCCTTATTAAAACATTGTTCTTATGTGAATATATTGGTAATGCCCTGGAAAATCCCCTGGAGGGGCCTGGACCCTCAAAATAAATGCTACCTAACAAGGAGACCATCTTTTGTTATACATGAGATTGTCTCCACGTGTATACCAAACTGCCCCTAAATTAGCTGAAGTCTGTAAACCTTAACCAATATACCAAATGATTCAATTATGTTTTAGTACACTATTCTGAATTTAAGTACATGTGTTTGAATATGCACGTGACTAGTTATTAGTGATGTAATTTGAGAGAGTTAAGAGGTTACTCAGCATAGATAGCCTAGTTCATGAATGCCTAGCCACTCTCAATAAGATCCACGACTGCATCCACCTAAAAAGGAGAGCTCGAGCCCTCTTTCTGGATCAGTCTGGTGTAATAGGATGTGCTTCCCAGTCTGTGCCATTGTTATTACAATCGCTGTTACACTGAAAAATTGCTGTTGTACCTTTGACTTGGTGTGGCAGACCCAGTGCTTCTCAAGGACTGTAGGTTACCAGTATGATGCCTACATTTCTCCCTATCTACTCTCTCCTGAGCCAGGAATATTCCCCTATTTCCTCACTGGCCTGAGGGGAGGCAAGAGAAGAGCCATAAAGTTTGTTTTGTTTTGTTTTATCCTTATCTTGTAAGTCTCTATGTTCTATGTAAGGACCAACTCAGAGAAGAAAACCTGTTCTTGATTCCACTTATAAGATTTAGTTAATTGGTAATAAAATGGTCATCTACCAGGCAAAAACACCAATGAAATAAACGGCTTTGGTATTAAGCAACCAAATTATAAATAAACTTTTGAAAATTAGAGTTCCTAAGCTAGAGATGCCTGTTTTATTGAGCAGATTCATCACTGGTCAGTTAAGTCAGAGGATTAAGAGAACTTCTAGAAGTAGGTAAGTGTGTTAGACCAAAAGCACAAAGATCTAGGCAACAATAAATCAAAGGCTGGATAAATGCAAAAAAACATCCAAGCTGGCGACAAGTATAAAATCTGCGCAAACGCATAAGAGGAATGTTGGAAGAGGGAGTAAAGGGCATAGTCAAATGGCCAGGCAAAACTACTCAGCAAACAGGCAAATAAGGCCTGGGGTAGAGGAATCTGGCAGAGGCAAGAACAAAGACAGGACTTTGGTAATTTGGGCAGCTATTACCTGTGCTTCAGTCACCCTCATATTTCTTTTATTCTGGTGAGAAACCCCAAATGAGTCTTGCCTCCAAGGCTAGCTGGGCTGAGTAACAAATGTGGAGAAGATAAAAGGGGAAAGCAGGCAGAAGCATTTGGCTGATACAAATTCCAGAACATTATCTGTTAAGGATGCTACAGAATGAATTTGAATACTCAGTTTAGATGCTTGGTGAAGTGACATTTCCATTTACTTCCAAGTCTAAGAGTCCATGAGATACTGAAATTGTGCTTGGATAAAGCGAGAACACAGGCATTTGAGGAAAAAGGTACTTGTTCAGCCCAGTGGTTTCCAACTTGGGATTCTGGTGGTTACAAAGGTTAATCTGGATGGTGGTTAATATTTCTCCAAAAATTTTACATTTTGCATTTATTTGTTTCATACAATTGTTCGTTCATTCGTTCAGCAAACTATGAGTTGTTTCAAGGATCTCTCTCCCTAAGAAGAATCATCTCAGATAATTATGTCAAAATATCTGTGTTTTATCCTCAGCAATATGTAGATAAAACATATTGTCGCTATAAGGTGTAAATGCTATGCCACATAAGAGCAAAGAACAAGAAGAGATAAAATCTAGGGGTTTTCCCTCTTCCCTCTTTCATTCTTTCATTTTTATTTTTAATGGATATGGATTTTTATAGTAATCAAACTGGAAAAAACAGAAAGATATTGCAATGTTGGATGTGTATGTGTGTTGGGGATGGAAAGCTCATTTAAAAAATGTCAGTAAATGAGTAATATTATAAATTAGGATAGGGCAGAGACATTACCAGTCTCTCATGGTGTGACAGGCACCATGCAAAAAATAATATTTTCCAAGATTATGGCAGTCAGCTGATGTCTTTCTCTTCTGATGTATACTAGGACTATAAAAGTTGACATCTACTGAGGTTGCATTACAAATAATACAAGCACTCATTGAGTGTCTATTATATGCTAGGCATTTGGATATGTGTTAGCAATTGATTAAAAAAAAAAAAAAGGAAAGAAAATACCACTCTCTTCAGTCAAGCAGGAAAGAGATTAGGTAAACAGAGGATACAGATAAAGATTGAACCTTAACAAAACTGCAACCCAGTCTGAAATCAATAAAGTCTCGAACTGGGTTAAGATTTATTATCCCCACTCAATATGCCTAACAAAGCAAAGGACAGAACCTTTCTGAAAAAAAGATATAATCTAGAGCTTTTATAACTTTTCATACATGCTTTGATACAATAAAAAGCCTTTTAAAAAATAGAGTAAAAGTTTAAAAAACAGAGTTAAAGGGAAAATACGTGAAAAAAATGGGAGTATTCTAGAAGAAAACTGGAATATATACATAAGAATCAAATGTCAAAAGAACATTTTAAAGCTAAAATTATACTGAAAATATCTGAAATTAAGAATTCATTAGACAGGTGATTCTGGGAATACCATGGCAATATAGTTTTACATATTCCCAAATCTCTACCTTTAAAACAGGCAGAGACGGATGCCTGGGTGGCTCAGTCAGTTAAGCATCTAACTTCAGCCCAGGTCATGATCTCTCAGTTCGTGGGTTCAAGCCATGTGTCAGGTTCTGTGCTGACAGCTCAGAGCCTGGAGCCTGCTTCAGATTCTGTGTCTGCCTTTCTCTCTGCCCCTCCACTGCTTGTGCTCTGTCTCTCTCTCTCTCTCTCTCTCTCATGTTTAATGTTTAAATAAACATTAAAAAATTTTTAAAAAATACTAAAAATAAATAAAACAGGCACAGAAACTAGATAGCAAAGCTCAAAATCCATGGACAAGATCCATAACAAAACTAGATCTCAAGAATCCTCCGTGAAACCCAAAATACAAGTGGATGGAGACAAACCACTGACAGTAAAAAGACCTGCATGGTATTGGTGATTGTGTGGAAGAGAGGCGCAATGAAGCCACTGAAGGCCCTGACGGCAGGAGAACCCCAAAGGGCCAACAGATATTCACCAGAAAGTACAGCATCCCAACTCGGAAACAGCAGGTAAAACTGGAAGAGGTTTTATCTACTCCAACTGTGGGTGAGTGCAAGGGGTTTTGCTAAGGACTACAGGGGCTTAGAGGCACCTACTTCCTAAGAAGTTTTAGGACAAGTCTTCATACTAAAGAGAAACTGCTAGGAGTGGAATACAAATTGAAAAGGCCGGGGATCACAGAGATTACAGAAAGAGAAGGTACAGAAAAATATCTAGGAAGAGAAACACAGCCAAGAAATTTCAGAAATCCAGCCACTATATTTTTTTAACCCTACACAAGAACAATAGAGTTCTTTTTTTTATATATATATATATATATATATATGAAATTTATTGACAAATTGGTTTCCATACAACACCCAGTGCTCATCCCAAAAGGTGCCCTCCTCAATACCCATCACCCACCCTCCCCTCCCTCCCACCCCCCATCAGCCCTCAGTTTGTTCTCAGTTTTTAACAGTCTCTTATGCTTTGGCTCTCTCCCACTCTAACGTCCTTTTTTTTTTTTTTTTTTTTCCTTCCCCTCCCCCATGGGTTCCTGTTAAGTTTCTCAGGATCCACATAAGAGTGAAACCATATGGTATCTGTCTTTCTCTGTATGGCTTATTTCACTTAGCATTACACTCTCCAGTTCCATCCACGTTGCTACAAAAGGCCATATTTCATTTTTTCTCATTGCCACGTAGTATTCCATTGTGTATATATACCACAATTTCTTTACCCATTCATCAGTTGATGCACATTTAGGCTCTTTCCATAATTTGGCTATTGTTGAGAGTGCTGCTATGAACATTGGGGTACAAGTGCCCCTATGCATCAGTACTCCTGTATCCCTTGGATAAATTCCTAGCAGTGCTATTGCTGGGTCATAGGGTAGGTCTATTTTTAATTTTCTGAGGAACCTCCACACTGCTTTCCAGAGCGGCTGCACCAATTTGCATTCCCACCAACAGTGCAAGAGGGTTCCCGTTTCTCCACATCCTCTCCAGCATCTATAGTCTCCTGATTTGTTCATTTTGGCCACTCTGACTGGCGTGAGGTGATACCTGAGTGTGGTTTTGATTTGTATTTCCCTGATAAGGAGCGACGCTGAACATCTTTTCATGTGCCTGTTGGCCATCTGGATGTCTTCTTTAGAGAAGTGTCTATTCATGTTTTCTGCCCATTTCTTCACTGGGTTATTTGTTTTTCGGGTGTGGAGTTTGGTGAGCTCTTTATAGATTTTAGATACTAGCCCTTTATCCGATATGTCATTTGCAAATATCTTTTCCCATTCCGTTGGTTGCCTTTTAGTTTTGTTGGTTGTTTCCTTTGCTGTGCAGAAGCTTTTTCTCTTCATAAGGTCCCAGTAATTCACTTTTTCTTTTAATTCCCTTGCCTTTGGGGATGTGTCGAGTAAGAGATTGCTACAGCTGAGGTCAGAGAGGTCTTTTCCTGCTCTCTCCTCTAAGGTTTTGATGGTTTCCTGTCTCACATTTAGGTCCTTTATCCATTTTGAGTTTATTTTTGTAAATGGTGTGAGAAAGTGGTCTAGTTTCAACCTTCTGCATGTTGCTGTCCAGTTCTCCCAGCACCATTTGTTAAAGGGACTGTCTTTTTTCCATTGGATGTTCTTTCCTGCTTTGTCAAAGATGAGTTGGCCATACGTTTGTGGGTCTAGTTCTGGGGTTTCTATTCTATTCCATTGGTCTGTGTGTCTGTTTTTGTGCCAATACCATGCTGTCTTGATGATGACAGCTTTGTAGTAGAGGCTAAAGTCTGGGATTGTGATGCCTCCCGCTTTGGTCTTCTTCTTCAAAATTCCTTTGGCTATTCGGGGCCTTTTGTGGTTCCATATGAATTTTAGGATTGCGTGTTCTAGTTTCGAGAAGAATGCTGGTGCAATTTTGATTGGGATTGCATTGAATGTGTAGATAGCTTTGGGTAGTATTGACATTTTGACAATATTTATTTTTCCAATCCATGAGCAGGGAATGTCTTTCCATTTCTTTAAGTCTTCTTCAATTACCTTCATAAGCTTTCTATAGTTTTCAGCATACAGATCTTTTACATCTTTGGTTAGATTTATTCCTAGGTATTTTATGCTTCTTGGTGCAATTGTGAATGGGATCAGTTTCTTTATTTGTCTTTCTGTTGCTTCATTGTTAGTGTATAAGAATGCAACTGATTTCTGTACATTGATTTTGTATCCTGCAACTTTGCTGAATTCATGTATCAGTTCTAGCAGACTTTTGGTGGAGTCTATCGGATTTTCCATGTATAATATCATGTCATCTGCAAAAAGCGAAAGCTTGACTTCATCTTTGCCAATTTTGATGCCTTTGATTTCCTTTTGTTGTCTGATTGCTGATGCTAGAACTTCCAGCACTATGTTGAACAACAGCGGTGAGAGTGGGAATCCCTGTCGTGTTCCTGATCTCAGGGAAAAAGCTCTCAGTTTTTCCCCGTTGAGGATGATGTTAGCTGTGGGCTTTTCATAAATGGCTTTTATGATCTTTAAGTATGTTCCTTCTATCCCGACTTTCTCAAGAGTTTTTATTAAGAAAGGGTGCTGGATTTTGTCAAAGGCCTTTTCTGCATCGATTGACAGGATCATATGGTTCTTCTCTTTTTTTTTGTTAATGTGATGTATCACGTTGATTGATTTGCGAATGTTGAACCAGCCCTGCATCCCAGGAATGAATCCCACTTGATCATGGTGAATAATTCTTTTTATATGCTGTTGAATTCGATTTGCTAGTATCTTATTGAGAATTTTTGCATCCATATTCATCAGGGATATTGGCCTGTAGTTCTCTTTTTTTGCTGGGTCTCTGTCTGGTTTAGGAATCAAAGTAATACTGGCTTCATAGAATGAGTCTGGAAGTTTTCCTTCCCTTTCTATTTCTTGGAATAGCTTGAGAAGGATAGGTATTATCTCTGCTTTAAACGTCTGGTAGAACTCCCCTGGGAAGCCATCTGGTCCTAGACTCTTATTTGTTGGGAGATTTTTGATAACCGATTCAATTTCTTCGCTGGTTATAGGTCTGTTCAAACTTTCTATTTCCTCCTGATTGAGTTTTGGAAGAGTGTGGGTGTTCAGGAATTTGTCCATTTCTTCCAGGTTGTCCAATTTGTTGGCATATAATTTTTCATAGTATTCCCTGATAATTGTTTGTATCTCTGAGGGATTGGTTGTAATAATTCCATTTTCATTCATGATTTTATCTATTTGGGTCATCTCCCTTTTCTTTTTGAGAAGCCTGGCTAGAGGTTTGTCAATTTTGTTTATTTTTTCAAAAAACCAACTCTTGGTTTCATTGATCTGCTCTACAGTTTTTTAAGATTCTATATTGTTTATTTCTGCTCTGATCTTTGTTATTTCTCTTCTTCTGCTGGGTTTAGGCTGCCTTTGCTGTTCTGCTTCTATTTCCTTTAGGTGTGCTGTTAGATTTTGTATTTGGGATTTTTCTTGTTTCTTGAGATAGGTCTGGATTGCAATGTATTTTCCTCTCAGGACTGCCTTCGCTGCGTCCCAAAGCGTTTGGATTGTTGTATTTTCATTTTCGTTTGTTTCCATATATTTTTTTATTTCTTCTCTAATTGCCTGGTTGACCCACTCATTCGTTAGTAGGGTGTTCTTTAACCTCCATGCTTTTGGAGGTTTTCCAGACTTTTTCCTGTGGTTGATTTCAAGCTTCATAGCATTGTGGTCTGAAAGTATGCATGGTATAATTTCAATTCTTGTAAACTTATGAAGGGCTGTTTTGTGACCCAGTATATGATCTATCTTGGAGAATGTTCCATGTGCACTCGAGAAGAAAGTATATTCTGTTGCTTTGGGATGCAGAGTTCTAAATATATCTGTCAAGTCCATCTGATCCAATGTATCATTCAGGGCCCTTGTTTCTTTATTGACCGTGTGTCTAGATGATCTATCCATTTCTGTAAGTGGGGTGTTAAAGTCCCCAGCAATTACCACATTCTTATCAATAAGGTTGCTTATGTTTATGAGTAATTGTTTTATATATTTGGGGGCTCCGGTATTCGGTGCATAGACATTTATAATTGTTAGCTCTTCCTGATGGATAGACCCTGTAACTATTATATAATGTCCTTCTTCATCTCTTGTTACAGCCTTTAATTTAAAGTCTAGTTTGTCTGATATAAGTATGGCTACTCCAGCTTTCTTTTGGCTTCCAGTAGCATGATAAATAGTTCTCCATCCCCTCACTCTGAATCTAAAGGTGTCCTCAGGTCTAAAATGAGTCTCTTGTAGACAGCAAATAGATGGGTCTTGTTTTTTTATCCATTCTGATACCCTATGTCTTTTGGTTGGCGCATTTAATCCATTTACATTCAGTGTTATTATAGAAAGATACGGGTTTAGAGTCATTGTGATGTCTGTATGTTTTATGCTTGTAGTGATATCTCTGGTACTTTGTCTCACAGGGTCCCCCTTAGGATCTCTTGTAGGGCTGGTTTAGTGGTGACAAATTCCTTCAGTTTTTGTTTGTTTGGGAAGACCTTTATCTCTCCTTCTATTCTAAATGACAGACTTGCTGGATAAAGGATTCTCGGCTGCATATTTTTGCTGTCTAGCACCCTGAAAATCTCGTGCCAATTCTTTCTGGCCTGCCAAGTTTCAAAAGAGAGATCAGTCACGAGTCTTATAGGTCTCCCTTTATATGTGAGGGCACGTTTACCCCTTGCTGCTTTCAGAATTTTCTCTTTATCCTTGTATTTTGCCAGTTTCACTATGATATGTCGTGCAGAAGATCGATTCAAGTTACGTCTGAAGGGAGTTCTCTGTGCCTCTTGGATTTCAATGCCTTTTTCCTTCCCCAGTTCAGGGAAGTTCTCAGCTATTATTTCTTCAAGTACCCCTTCAGCACCTTTCCCTCTCTCTTCCTCCTCTGGGATACCAATTATGCGTATATTATTTCTTTTTAGTGTATCACTTAGTTCTCTAATTTTCCCCTCATACTCCTGGATTTTTTTATCTCTCTTTTTCTCAGCTTCCTCTTTTTCCATAACTTTATCTTCTAGCTCACCTATTCTCTCCTCTGCCTCTTCCATCCGAGCCGTGGTGGTTTGCATTTTGTTTTGCATTTCATTTAAAGCGTTTTTCAGCTCCTCGTGACTGTTCCTTAGTCCCTTGATCTCTGTAGCAAGAGATTCTCTGCTGTCCTGTATACTGTTTTCCAGCCCAGCGATTAATTTTATGACTATTATTCTAAATTCACTTTCTGTTATATTATTTAAATCCTTTTTGATCAGCTCATTAGCTGTTGTTATTTCCTGGAGATTCTTCTGAGGGGAATTCTTCCGCTTGGTCATTTTGGATAGTCCCTGGTGTGGTGAGGACCTGCAGGGCACTTCCCCTGTGCTGTGGTGTATAACTGGAGTTGGTGGGCGGGGCCGCAGTCAGTCCTGATGTCTGCCCCCAGCCCACCGCTGGGGCCACAGTCAGACTGGTGTGTGCCTTCTCTTCCCCTCTCCTAGGGGCGGGATTCACTGTGGGGTGGTGTGGCCCGTCTGGGCTACTTGCACACTGCCAGGCTTGTGATGCTGGGGATCTGGCGTATTAGCTGGGGTGGGAAGGCAAGGTGCACGGCGGCAGGGGGGGCAGGATTAGCTTGCTTCTCCTTAGGTGATCCACTTCAGGAGGGGCCCTGTGGCAGCCGGAGGGAGTCAGATCCGCTGCCGGAGGTTTGGCTCCGCAGAAGCACAGAGTTGGGTGTTTGCGCGGAGCGAGCAATTTCCCTGGCAGGAACCGGTTCCCTTTGGGATTTTGGCTGGGGGATGGGCGGGGGAGATGGCGCTGGTGAGCGCCTTTGTTCCCCACCAAACTGAGCTCTGTCGTCCGGGGGCTCAGCAGCTCTCCCTCCCTTTGTCCTCCAGCCTTCCCTCTTTCCAAGCAGAGCTGTTAACTTATGACCTCCCAGACGCTAAGTCGTGCTTGCTGTCGGAACACAGTCCGTCAGGCCCCTCTGCTTTTGCAAGCCGGACTCCGGGGCTCTGCTTGGCTGGCGAGCCGCCCCTCCGCCCCGGCTCCCTCCCGCCAGTCCGTGGAGCGCGCACGACCTCGCCGCCCTTCCTACCCTCTTCCGTGGGCCTCTCGTCTGCGCTTGGGTCTGGCGACTCCGTTCTGCTAATCCTCTGGCGGTTTTCTGGGTTATTTAGGCAGGTGTAGGTGGAATCTAAGTGATCAGCAGGACGCGCGGTGAGCCCAGCGTCCTCCTACGCCGCCATCTTCCCCTCCTCCTCAAGAACAATAGAGTTCTGTGACATTATTAGAAAAAGCTTTCTAGGAAAGCCAAGCCTTTTCTCTAAAAGTTCAGGAAAACTAATTTAATATAAAATGAGTAGTAGAAAAAAGACTCAAGATTAAATCTATAGAAATAATAATAATGAATAAACAGTAAAATACTATCCCCACTGACAAAGTACAACACAAAGACATCCAGAAACAGATAAAAATAGAAATATACTTCCAAATGAGCGAAAAGTATTGAGAAAAATTGTATGACATTAAAGAACATAAATTAGAATTAGAAAAATAGAGAAATCAGGTGACAGACGGAAAGTGACAGAAAGAATTAAAAATAAAAAATAATTTAGGGGCACCTGGATGGCTCAGTCAGTTAGGGGTCCAACTTCAGCTGACGTCATGATCTCCCCATCTGTGAGTTCAAACCCTGCACAGATACTGCATGGGATTCTCTCTCTCCCTCTCTCTCTGCCCCTCTCCCCTCAAATAAATAAATAAACATTAACCAAAAAAAAAAAAAAAGAGTAAAGCAACAGAGGGAGTAAAGAATAACACCCTGTAAGTATTTTTAATATTATTTCCACTTTGTATCTACTTATAGCCAAATCTTTTATAGATGGAATAGTTAAGGCAAGTGAATGGGCAACTGAGTCTTGTGAACAGTTCTGATTTAAATTTTTCGGGCCAATTTTTTTATGTTTATTTATTTTTGAGAGAGAGAGTGTGTGCGCATGCCTGTGGGGAAGGATCAGTGAGAGAGGGAGATAGAGTATCCCAAGCAGGCTTTGCGCTGACAGCACAGAGCCTGATGTGGGGCTTGAACTCACTAACTGTGAGACCATGACCTGAACCGAAGTTGGAAGCTTAACCAACTGAGCTACCCAGGCGCCCCAACCAATTTTTAAATGTAACTATTTCTGTCTAAGTATTTCTTCTCTTAGGTTGATGGACTGCTAATTTTCACAATGTCTTGGAATACATATAAAACTTGTTTCTTTGACTATAATATATATTCATTTTTAAAATTTAGAACAGAGAAATAAAGCAAAAATAATCCTATGCCCTACAAGAGATAATTATTAACTTTGATATATTTTTCCACTTTTAATATATCTACACATGTATGTGTACACTTAGTCATTCACTGATTCATTTATTCTTTATTCTTATAAAATTAGGATCACATATAACTTTGCATTCTGCTTTTTTCTCACTTGGCATTTTATTTTGAGCATTTCCCCCACATCACTGAATATTCCTCAAAAACATAATTTTCATGACTATTTTACATTTCATCATAGTTTTGCCATTTATTACTAGATTTACTAATATCAATAAGGGGTGAATTAACACCACAGAGACATAAGTTACCATTGATACTACAAGAATTCTTTTAACCATCATTACAAATAAACTTGCCGGTTACCTTTCTGTATATGGTCTTTAGTGCTGGATTTAAAGATCCCTTGCTTGTGTTTAGCCTGAAATTCCATGATTGTCTGATGGGTGAAGGTAATGACATAATTTCTCCACTTTCTTCAAACCAACTCTTCCCCTATCAAAAATATTCAAGAAACAGAGTAATAAGATATTTCGCTAAAAACAAACGTCACATGCTCTGAATGAGTGATGTAACTTGGTAGCTGGCGTACTTGCCTCTTCTACGGTAAGTAGGCGATTTTCCATTTTGTTGCAGGTCTTTTTACGGATTTCTGGTTTTCTCTGAATATAGAATCCTTCATCTTCTAAAATGCGTGGCATCATATCTTTTGGCAGTTTACGCTCGTTGGCCACTTCATAACAAAACCTTGATATTACTCTAAAGTCCCAAATCCTAAACTGGTATTGACTAAACAAGAAGCAAAAGGTAATTATCATATCCCCTACCACTAAAGTCTAGCAGGAAGTCTAAATGTATACATACAATGAATGAGCTCTTTTAACCAGTTTCCTTAAAGTCAGAGAAGACATGAGGAACAAATACAGAAAACTTGCTCTAGTTTTAGCTCGGTAGTTTGTATCTATCCAGCATACAAAAAGCTATTATTCTACCATATGATTCATTCATGACTTAAATATTTCATTGTAAGGAATTTTACCTGGAGAATTACTTGGCACAAAAATGTTTGCCTGTTGTTTTCTGATTTGTTCTTGATCAACTTCATATTCAGCAGCTTTTACTTCAAGTAAATCTGGAAAAATGACTTCCTGCATAAAATCTTCACCTTGGTCTTCAGCAAAATTTTGTAAATTATCATCAAGTGAAAAGTGTTTGGGATAGCTGTCATTTACTGATCTCTGTTGAATACCAAGAAGAAAAATAAGTAAATGTGTTGTCCCCAAGATTAATATATAGATAAATGAGATGTATTGGGACCTTGCTGTGAATTGTCTTTCTGATCCATGCCACCTAGTTCAAGTTCGAGCTGAAACTGTTATAATAAAATTTCATTGAACATAGAGGAACTCATTTAAGGCTTAACAATATGCAGTATGATTTTTCTCTATCCCTTCTTTGCAGTTCACAATGAAAGATTACTGGAATAGAACTATAATTCAAGCCCTTCCTCTCTCATGGAGAATGTCTTGAGATACTGGATTATGATATTTCAACCACTGAGAATTCAGTTGTAGGGCAAAGTCCAGAGACATCAGGCCATGCAGTCTTAAATTGCATTTTTTTTCACCATTCAGGAAGGTGACCAGATCATCTTCCTGGTCTTTACTGTGCAGCTCACAGCACAGCAGGGTCTGTGCTGTTAGGTGTTATGTGACAGGGAGTATGAGGTCAGAAGCATCCACCTAACTTTCCATGCATAAGTGTAGATGGATACACTTGAGTATGGTGTGGTAGAAAAGAGATATCACTGACTCCCCCCGCCCCCCATGTCACAGGAACATGTCTTGCTGATTGTGGTGTGATAGGCAGAACTGTCTGAAAATAACCTTGGACCTCACTTTGGGCTGTCCAGACAATATATTTGGGACCAGGACCCCCCTTTCTCCCAGCAGGAAGAAACTCAACCCCCAACAAAACAGTGGCTTTCTTCTCTTTGTGACAAGGAAGTCATCAGGGCAATGGCTTCTCCAGACAGCTCCTCTCAACAATCCAGACCTAGGAGCACCTGGGTGGCTCAGTTGGTTAAGCATCTGACTTTGGCTCAGGTCATGATCTCACGGTTCATGAGATTGAGTGCCAGGTCAGGCTCTGTGTTGAAATCTCAGTGCCTGGAGCCTGCTTTGGATTCTGTGTCTCCCTCTCTCTCTCTGCCCCTCCCCCACTCATGCTCTGCCTCTTACTCTCAAAAAAAGATAAATAAATATTGAAAAAAATTTAAATAATCCTAAACCCGGACTCACTGAAGTCCAAGTAGCTGGTCTGCCTCACTGACCTAATTGCTCTCCTGCCTGCCCTCCAAGAAGGAAAGCAGCCATAACCAGAGCACCTGACCCTGGTATACTCTGCTGGCTGGCCTTTCTCTTGTTTTCTCAGAAAAGCTCATTCTTTAACCCATATTGTGAGACTCCAGGACGTCAAATGACTTGGCAGAGCATGCACATGTTTGAAACTTATTCAGCATACGTTGGACCATTCACTGAGTGCCTAATACGTTTCAGGAAGAAAATAAACAAATAGATAAGGGATATAGGTTGGGTGGTGACAAGTATGTTGAGAAACAGAAAAGCAAGATAAGGGGTTAGAGAATACCAGGCCAGGTGGGTGGGGGTACTGACAGAGTTGTCAGACACAGTATCTTAGATTATGTGTCACTTGAACAGAGACCCAAAGGTAGTGAGAGAGAGAGAGAGCATGAGGATAAGGGAAAATCTTCCTACACAAATCAAAGGTAGAAGTCCCTGAGGCAGGAGCATGCTGTGAGGAATAAGAAGGAGGCCAATCTGTCTGGAGTTGGGTGGGAGAAGGGCAGAGAAGTGAGCAATGAGGTCAGAGAGGTACCAAGGGGGCCAGGTCATATAGGCCTTGGAGGACTTGAGGTTTTGTTTTGAGTGACATAGGAAACCATTAGAAGGTGTAAGCGAAAGCATGGTCTTAGATCTTAACAGGATCACTCTGCCCACTGTATGACAGAAAATAGCCTGTTGAGGTAATAGTGAAAACAGAGGGTGACACTGACAATGATCCAGATGAGAGGTTATGGTGGCTTAGACTAGGGTTGTACCAGTGGGGGTGGTGAAAAGTGGGTCAGATTCTAGGATACTTTGAAGGTAGAACCAATAGGATTTGTGATGAATTGGATGTGAGGTATATTGTCATTTGTTTATTTATCTTCTTCCTGTAACACATTAGGCACTCACTCAATGAATGTTCCAGTGAGTGTTGAATAAATGAGTTTCAAACATGTACATGCTCCGCCAAGTCATCTGACCTCCCAGAGTCTCATAGTATGGGTTAAAGAATGAATTTTTCTGGGAAAATAAAAGAATACCCATATCCATAAAAGAGGATCCAAGGATGACACCAAGGTTCAGCTGAGCAACTGGAAAATGGAATGGCCATTTACAAATATGATTCTATTCATATAAAAGCCCGTGTCCGTGCAAGTATGGGCATAAGAATAGAGAAAGATGTGAAAAATGATAGTGGTTTATCTCAGAGCAGTGGGATTTCCTGTGATTTTCAGTTTCTTCCACATGTTTTCTGAATTTTTTTTTTTCAACGTTTATTTATTTTTGGGACAGAGAGAGACAGAGCATGAACAGGGGAGGGGCAGAGAGAGAGGGAGACACAGAATCAGAAACAGGCTCCAGGCTCTGAGCCATCAGCCCAGAGCCTGACGCGGGGCTCGAACTCACGGACTGCGAGATCGTGACCTGGCTGAAGTCGGACGCTTAACCGACTGCGCCACCCAGGCGCCCCTGTTTTCTGAATTTTTAAGAATACTGTACATACTTTCTTTAAACTTTTAAAAGATAAAGCTCTTTTTATTGTAGAAAAAACAACAATAACAAAGAAGGACCGAAAGGACCGGGGCAGGATGCAGAGAAACAGGGGTGGAAGGGAAAGGGAAGTAAATCAGAATGCAAATGGGTGCCCAAGAGGGACTCCTGAAGCCTGAGGGATTAGAAAACAGCTGAGGGGTGTCAGGAGACACTGGGTCCAGTAGTGCTGGGGGAGAGGACCAAGGAAACTGTGCAGAGACTGAAGGCAGAGAGGAGTTAGAGAAAGGGTAGAACAGAAGCAGGCAGGGACAGCGGCGGGGGGATGGACACTCAGGAGATGGGGAAAGACTCGTGAGACTAACTGGTACTGGAGGAGAGGACCACCAGGGAGTAACAGGAGGCTGAGGAGTTTGGAGAGAAGCGGAAGAAGTGCTACAAATTAGAAGAGTCCTGGATCAGACCGGGAGGGAGGGAGAATCAGTTATCCACGGAGAGTAATGGAGATCATGGAGAACAGCGTGGGACACTTGGAGAGAAGGACAGGAACAACAAAAGAAAAAGAAAACACGGGTTTTGGAGGGAAAGCCGGTGCTTCCAGCTCTATTGATGTTTAACCCTCTGTGCCTGAGCTTCCTTGCCTATAAAGTAGAGATTATAGTAACACCTGCCTCACACGATTAGGATGAGGATTGGATGATATGGTCCATATTAAAAATTCAGCACAGCATTGGGCATCCAGTAAGCACTCAATCAATGTTTAGAATTATTATTTTGAACATATTCTTTTTTTTTTATTTTTTATTTTATTTTATTTTTTTTTAAATTTTTTTTTTCAACGTTTATTTATTTTTGGGACAGAGAGAGACAGAGCATGAACGGGGGAGGGGCAGAGAGAGAGGGAGACACAGAATCGGAAACAGGCTCCAGGCTCCGAGCCATCAGCCCAGAGCCTGACTCGGGGCTCGAACTCACGGACCGCGAGATCGTGACCTGGCTGAAGTCGGACGCTTAACCGACTGCGCCACCCAGGCGCCCCTGAACATATTCTTAATTAAAAGAGAAGAAGGTGACTCAGTAATAAAAATTTCATCTCCCATCCAAGCATTTCATTTTATGCCTTTAACAAAGAGTTCATTGTCCTGAGGCACAAGAGGAAGGGGAACAAATCCAACCTGCTCTGAACACCGGCCTGAATCGGAGCCTTTGTCACCACACGGCATGAAAAACCAAAGGCCTTCATCGAATGAGACTTCAGTCTGTGGATTAAACAATGGTAAACCGGTATTCAGGGTGGAAATACTTTTTTCTGCTTCTAAGTGGAAGAAAAACTTTTGTGTAATGTGGTAAACACTAATTATTATCTTAGTCGTGAGCAAGGAGCACCAAGAGTCTGTTTGGTTCATTACGTTTTTTGGTTTTTGTTTTGAAGGTTCTGGTAACTGCAATAAGAAACAGAATGATGTAGAGCCCAGTTCTTCTGCTTCCCAAACTATCTCTTCACTACTAAGAGTACTAATACTAAGAGTATTACCTTACAGTTTGACCAAAATGAAGGCACAGGGCAAACTCTTTTTTCTCCCAGTTTTTGGGTGCTCTGATGTGCTAACACACGAGTACCACCGCAGGGCATCTACAGCCTTTGCGGCTATAGGTAGTTCAAAGTATTAAAAGGGGCATATTCTTAGTTATAAGTTTGCTGATAAATAAGCTCTCATTTTTCAATACTGTCAAGTCTGAATCTTTTAAATGTAAATCACCATTTCTTTCTCACACACATATTAAAATGAACTGTTTGTAGGGAGATTTGGGAGAGGAATTAATTCCATAATAAAAAATAAAACTCAGGGGCGCCTGGGTGGCTCAGTCAGTTAAAGGATCTGACTTCACTTCGGCTCAGGTCATGATCTCACAGTAGTCATGAGGTGGAGCCCTGCATTGGGCTCCCTGCTGTCAGCACAGAGTCTGCTACAGATCCTCTGTCTCTCTCTCTTTTCCCCTCCCCCGCTGGTGCCCGTGATCTCTCTCTCTCTCTCTCTTTCTGTCAAAACTAAATAAACATTAAAAAAAAAGTAAAACTCATAGTTACTAGAAGCCAAATAATTTTAAAATATGTAAAATACAAAGTTTACTTTATACCTTGTTCGTATCTACAATGCAACTGTCACATTAACTTTAAAAGTTATTCACCCTGGGGCTCCTGGGTGGCTCAGTCAGTTCAGCATCAGACTCTTGATTTCAGCTCAGGTCATGATCTCACAGTTCATGAGACCGAGCCCCACATTCAGGCTCTGTACTGACAGCGCAAAGCCTGCTTGGGATTCTCTCTCTCTATCTCTCTCTCCCCCGTCAAAATAAATAAATAAACTTTAAAATAAAAAATAAAAAATTCACCCTGCAACAATGCTGCATATCTAAATTGTCAGTATACACTTTACTTCCCTTCATCTCTGCTCATTGCAAAACCACTTGCTAAAATCCTCAACTTCCTGAGCAGATATTTCTATCTAGTGGTTGGTATGGAGAGTCTTAGAAGCCAATTTCTCCTCCTTTGAATGCATAATTCTGTAAGTTAACTAAAAATCGTTAAATCATACACTTAAAATGAGTGAATTTTTGCAACATAAAGTATATCTCAATAAAGCTGTTTTAAAAAGTGTAAAGAGGGAGGGGTTAAGATGGGGGACCCTGGACTTTCCTTGTGCCTCAAACACAGCTGTATTGTGGTCAGATCACTTGGAACACCTAGGAAATCGACCTGCCCACTGGCAGAAGGATCTCCACAGTTGGAGGGAGACAGCGTGGTAGGTGTGAGGTGCATGGAAGCGAATTGGGGGAGAGAAAAACAGTGGCGCCACGGAGGGGAGGGAACCCTTTCCATGGAGAGACCAAAGGGAGAGAAAGAGAGAGAGACTGAGAAAGTGTGAATCAATTTCTCACAAAAGGAAAACCTCTTTGGATCACAGACTGGGGAGCAAAAAGTGCTGAGTTCCACAGGGTTGTTTGTCTGTCTGTCAGTGTGTTTGTTTTTCCACAGGGTTTTTTTTTTTTTTTCCACAAACTTCAATTGGAGCTCAAACTCTGAGGTTTTGGAAGTGTGCAACTTTCTCTGGAGCAGAGCTGTGACATGTGCTCCTGGGGAGGAGGGAGCTATCCCCTGAGTGCATAGTGTGGTACAGAGATCTCTGGGGCACATTGTGAGAGAACATTCCCTTTCCTGGAGTACTTTTGGAAGAGGGTTTATTGCCTCCCCAAGGACAAAAGACCCTAAGGGTGCCAGCCAAAGACCTTTCATCAACAGGTCACAGAGGTGCACCCAGGGGGATATAACCTTTGCTACTTTTAGCAGTGCTACTCCATAGATTCTGTGCACTGTGCAGGCGGGGGGCTGTTTTTCAGGGACAGAGGGTGTCAGACACCGTGTGGAGAAGCTCTACTCTGGAGGAGGGGAATGGATCCACGTGGTGTCAGGTCCTTTAAGACTTTGGGTTTTGAGCATTTGACAAAATACAGCATCCTTTCTTGATAAAAACCCTCAAGAAAGTCAGGATAGAAGGTATCCTAAGATACCTAGGAATAAACCTAACCAAAGAGGTAAAAGATCTGTATGCTGAAAACTATACAAACTTACGAAAGAAATTGAAGAAGTAATAGAGAGTCACTCCATGGATTGGAAGAACAAATATTGTTAAAATGTCTATACTATCCAAAGCAATCTACGTGTTCAATGCAATTCCTATCAAAATAACATCAGCATTTTTTTTAACATTTATTTATTTTTGAGAGAGAGAGAGAGTGAGAGGGAGCAGGGGAGGGGCAAAGAGAGGGAGAGAGAAGATCTGAAGCAGGTGCTGCGCTATCAGCTAAGAGCCCAACACGGGGCTCAAATAATGAACCATGAGATCATGACCTGAGCCAAAGTTGGACACTTAACTGACTGAGCCACTCAGGCGCCCCAACACCAGCATTCTTCACAGAGCTAGAAAAAGCAATTCTGAAATTTGTACAGAACCTGAAAAGACTCCAAATAGCCCAAATAATGTTGAAAAAGAAAAGCAAAGCTGGAGGTATCACAATTCTAGACTTCAAGCTGTATTACAAAGCTGTAATCATCAAGACAGGATGGTACTAGCACAAAAACACATACATCAATGGAACAGAATAGGGAACCAAGAAATGGACCCACAAACATATGGCCAACTAATCTTTGACACAGCAGGAAAGAATATCCAATGGAAAAAAAAAGACAGTCTCTTCAGCAAATGGTGCTGGGAAAAGTGGACAGTGACATGCAGAAGAATGAACCTGGACCACTTTCTTACACCACAGACAAAAATAAACTCAAAATGGATGAAAGACCTAGCTGTGGGACAGGAAGCCATCAAAATCCTAGAGGAGAAAACAGGCAACAACCTCTTGGATCTCAGCCGCAGCAAATTCTTATTAGACATATATCCAGAGGCAAGGGAAACAAAGCAAAAATGAACTATTGAGATCTCATCAAGATAAAAAGTTTGCACAGCAAAGGAAACAATCAGCAAAACTAAAAGGTAACTGATGGAATGGAAGAAAGTATTTGCAAATGACATATTGGTTAAAGGGTTAGTATCAAAAATCTATAAAGAATTTATCAAACTCAACACCCAAAGAACAAATAATCCAGTGAAGAAATGGGCAAAAGACATGAATACACACTTTTCCAAAGAAGACATCCAGCTGGCTAACAGACACATGAAAAAATGCTCAACATCATTCATTATCAGGGAATTACAACTCAAAATCACAATGAGGTACCATCTCACAGGTGTCAGGATGCCTAAAATTAATAATTCAAGCAGCAGCAGATGTCCGTGACGATGCGGAGAAAGGGGAACACTCTTACACTGTTGGTGGAAATGCAAACTGGTGCAGCCAGTCTGCAAAACAGTATGAAGTTTCCTCAAAAAAATTAAAAATAGAACTACCCTATGACCCAGCAATTGCACTATTAGGAATTTATCCAAAGGATACAAAAATGCTGATTCGAAGGGGCACATGCACCCCAATGTTTACAGCAGTGCTATCAACAATAGCCAAATTATGGAAAGAGCCCAAATGTCCATCAACTGATGAATGGATAAAGAAGATGTGGTATGGGGCGCCTGGGTGGCTCAGTCAGTTAAGCGTCTGACTTTGGCTCAGGTCATGATCTCACAGTTCGTGGGTTCGAGCCCTGCGTTGGGCTCTGTGCTGACAGCTGAGAGCCTGGAGCCTGCTTCAGATTCTGTGTCTCCCTCTCTCTCTGCCCTTCCCCAGCTCGCACTCTGTCTCTCTCTTTCTCAAAAATAAATAAACATTAAAAAAAATTTTTTAAAGAAGGATGTGGTATATATATATAATTGAGTATTACTGGTCGATCAAAAAGAATGAAATCTTGCTATTTGCAACAATGTGGATGGAAGTAGAATGTATTATGCTAAGTGAAATAAGTCAGTCAGAGAAAGACAAGTATCATGATTTTACTCATATGTGGAATTTAAGAAACAAAACAGATGAACATAGGGGAAGGGAAGGAAAATAAGATTAAAAACAGAGGGAGGCAAACCATAAGAGACTCTTAAATACAAAGAACAAACTGAAGGTTGCTGGAAGGGAGGTGGTGGGGATGGGATAAATGGATGATGGGCATTAAGGAGGTCACTTGTTGGGATGAGCACTGGGTGTTATATGGAAGCGATGAATCACTGGGTTCTACTCCTGAAACCAATACTACACCGTATGTTAACTAATTGGAATTTAAATTAAAAAAAAAAGTAAAAACAGGGCACCTGGGTGGCTCAGTTGGTTGCGTGTCTGTCTCTTGATTTCAGCTCAGGTCATGATCCCAGGATTGTGGGATTGAACCCAGCATCTGGCTCCACTCTGAGCATGGAGCCTGCTCAAGATTTTCTCTCTCTCTCTCTCTCTCTCTCTCTGTCTCTCTCTCCCTCCCTCCCTCTGCCCCTCTTCCCTGCTTGCACTCTCTCTTTCTCTCTCAAATTAAAAAAAAGTGTAAGAAAATTTATTTACCTTAGGCCATTGATATATCTTATCATCAATGAGTAGGTGAGTTAAAGATTTTTCGTCTTGGTTAATCTGAAACACAACATAAATAAGTGGTATGGAAAAGTTAATCTTCATAAGTACGGCCACAATTGTGCTCATAAGTCTTTTGTCCAAAGGGATAAAAATCAAATTTTCTCAATGTTTTTCTTATTTTTTTCATTTTTTTTTCTTTTAACAAGCACATACATGTTTTCCCTTGAGACGTCATCTAGCATGACCAACTCAACTTTTCTTGGCTTTAGGTTTGAAGAAAAAAAGCATGGAAAAGAACTTGAAGATGTTGGGATTTAAGGAGCTATATATTAAGGCTGAATTTTCACTCTTTTTTGACAAAGAAAAGTTTATTATGATGCATATTGCAGTAGACAGTAAACCTGAAAATAGGAAAGAAAAAAGAAGCATTACCTGAACATTTTTTAGTTTTTCTCTTACTTTGCCTCTCGACATTTCTATTACGTTTTGATTTTCTTCTGCATCTAAATCTACCAAGAAGTCAACATAATAACATAGAGTTCATAACACTTCCTTATAACATAACTAAATAGCAATAGTGGCAAAAGTACTTACTAAATAGCTAAACTGCATGTATTTCTAAAGATTATGACAATTATGAAGACTCGGTCATTGCCCCATGTGAGCTCAGAACCTAAGACCATGGCTGTTGTCCCTTCCCTCTTTTTCAATCTGGACTGAAAACAGGATGGAATTTTGTTTCTTTTTGTGACTCTTCCCCTAACTCCTGTATCCTCAGCTATCGGCTAGAGTTTTTCTTTGTAGTCAGGCAAAAAAAGAAAAAAAAAAGCAGACTCAGATAAGCATGAGAATAGTCATATTCTATACAAACTGTCCCGCAGAATATACAAATAACAAAGCAAGGTTATTTCAATCTGATTAAACTGGAGAAAAAGGAATCTGAAAGGAAGAGAGATAAGTTTCTAGGTACCCATTTTAACTACTAATGTCGGTTCTGTAAAGTCAATATAATACTACCAACCCCCCACTTCTGCCAGCTCTTAGGGATATGAAACATAGGGTATAAAGAAGATTCCAGTGTTGTGTGCACTCCAACCCATGTGTAATTTTCTGCTTATCCACCCGACAATCCACCAGTTGGCCTGAGAAGGACAGGGGTTGTGCTGTCCTATGTACCTTAGAAAATGGAGGGCCTATTGGTTATTTGACCTAGCATTTGTCTTTTTCTTCTCCTTTGAGTACTCAAAGGTTGCACAGAGGCTGGTGGAAATAAAGGCTAAGTATAAAGCTAAATCACTGTATGTCATGAGAATCTTACTGCAGTATTCCTTGGTAAATTTAAAAATTGCTGGTTGGTTTTATACTCTACTCCCAGAACTTAGAACGGCAGAAGCCACCAAGTAGGTGCTCAATAAATGTTTGATGGATGGATGACCAGGGTTCAACCATATTTATCTGTGTTTCTCCCTGAGCTCTACACCTTCCCGAAGCAGGTTCTGTATCTATGTATCTTTACGGTCTAACACAGTCTCAAGCACTAGTGGCTTCTCCACGTTTGTGAAAAGGGTTAGAAAACAAAACTTGGCTTTATTACACATATTTACTATGTATTTTCTTATGCCCATCTTGCATTATCCAGGTAGTTTCGTTTCTGTTTGAACCCATCTCTTAAGAAACTTGGGTTCCCAGCTGAAACCTGAGAATTAGATGTAGATGTACATCTTTAAAAAACAGAAACCAACAGTATCAGAGTGGTGGTATACTTATTGAGAAGCTTTTTGGAGATACTTGTCTATATTTTCTTCTGTACTGTTATCTTCTGGCATCTGCAAAGAAGTTGAGGTGGGGGGTTACCTTGCATCTTTTTGTTTTATCTTTTCATGTGGTCATCAGCCCTTTGAAAGTCATCACCTTTAGTATGCCAAGTCTTATTCTTTGCCTGTTTTCTTAAATTTCACCTTTTTATCAACTGATATGAGCTCTTTAAATATGGTGGATTTTAAATTAAGAAACTGCACTCTGTAATATCCAAAAGGACGTTTTAATGATAAAATCCAATGGGTAAGTTCTTAGTGTTCACGTATTGCCAACTTCACATATCTTTTAGGAGGGTCAAATAAGATCAGACATATGAAAATACTTTGAAACCCAACACTATCAGTGTTAGCTATTCTTTGATTACTCTATAGCATCTGATGATGTTGGGCACCTTTATTTTCTGAAAACTTTGTATGTCACTGTTCTCCACTCTTCTACCTCTCTGGTGCCTTATCCCGTGTATTCTTCAATGGTCACACTTCTCTTCATAGCTTAAATGTGGGCATATTCCAAGGCCTCAGAGAATGTGTGCACGCATTCCCAGGGCTTCCCAAATCTCTGTCCAATCTTGACTGCTATCCTGAATATCATATTTCTAGCTGCCTACTGGTTTTTCTGATTGAATATCTTACCATTATCAAAAACTCAATATGTTCAAATGAGCTTTTATTTCTTTTACAGTTTTTTAGGCCTTAATATTCTGAAGTTACACCATACTAGCAATGTTAAGTCTTTTTTTAGGACAAGATAGATTATGAGTTTGTTTTTCATTTCAAGTTTAAGAAATACAATGGCAAAAGACTCCTTAAATTACAACTAAAATAAAAGACGTTATCACAGTAAGAGCCTTGTCTACAGAGTTTCTGAAAGAACTTCAAAATCTACCAGTGCTTCCTGGACCACACTTAAGAACTATTGAGGGGTGCTTGCGTGGCTCAGTCAGTTAAGCGTCTGACTTCGGCTAAGCGTCTGACTTTGGCTCAGGTCATGATCTCACAGTTTGTGAATTCGAGCCCCGCTTCAGGCTCTGGCTGAAGGCTCAGAGCCTGGAGCCTGTTTGGTATTCTGGGTCTCCCTCTCTCTCTGCCCCTCCCCTGCTTGCACTCTGTCTGTCTCTCCCTCTCTCTTTCAAAAATAAACATTAAAAAAAATTTTTTTTAAAGAACTACTGAATGAGTCCAACATAAACTAAGATGTTCTGTTTTTATTAAACCTTTAGTATCTTCCTCAACACAATTAAAAATACCTAATTCTACTCTTGACCAAGGAACAGCAACCCTTCAAGGTGGGATGGAATATTAACCCTGGCAAGTGACTGATAGAGGTCTCCCTTTAATTCCTAATAAACTCATCCAGCATTTCAGGGTTCTGCACAT
Organism: Lynx canadensis; assembly: GCF_007474595.2. Taxonomy (NCBI): domain Eukaryota; kingdom Metazoa; phylum Chordata; class Mammalia; order Carnivora; family Felidae; genus Lynx; species Lynx canadensis. The sequence continues at coordinate 32,358,862 of NC_044313.2, forward strand.
TTCTCTAACTTCCCTCTAGAGGGCAGGGATAAAACAGGAATCTTAACTGAAGTTACTCCAAAAGACATGTAGATATTGGTCCTATATATGTTTAATCCACCAACTAAAAAAAGAAAACTTTTTTTTTTTTTTTTTTGAGCAAAGCAGCAATGGACTGCTGGCTGAGAAAACAGGTAATTGAATTAACATTTATATAAGAGAATAAATAAATAAATAAATACTTCACCTGTAATACTATTGTACAATTAACTGACCAAAGAGTACAATTCATTCTTAAGTTTATTATTTTTTTAACATATGAACTATGGTGTCTCTCAATTGGATAAGGGCCCCCAAATGTGGGGTGACCATCCGGAAAAAGCCAGTGATGCAGAAAGTGAAAGAATTCACTTGGGGCAGAACAAAGGAGCTAGAAGTTTACTGACTCCCCACAAGGAGGAGGCGTACAAGACAGTAGAGGAGAGGCTGTCTGCCAGGAGGCAGTGGGAGGGGGCTGTTTTTAAAGAGGGAAGGTGAAGAGGTGGGGCAATGAATGGAATTTCCCTTTTAGTAACTGTGCCTGGTTGTAAGTAGCCCTTCAGCTAAGGCCTCTGGATATTTTGAGGCCGGTGGCCTGATGGGCCTGTCGGTGTTTCATTGCTCAAGCCTATTTGCCTGAAAGTGGTCTCCACGTGAACTATATAACTTGAATATAGAACCAAATATATCACATTGTTCAGGATTATCCTACATTTATAATTGAGCTATTAGTATAATCAAGATCCTTATAAACTCCATCAATCCCTTACCTTTTTTTCCATATCTTCTCTCCTCTTTGAGATCTTTTTCATGATGGTTCTTTCATTTCTACTTTCTAAATAAATAAGAAAATAGTCTTAAGGATGATATATTACTGAAAGTATGATGTGATATTTAAAAGTATGCTACTTAAATTTAACTAGAAACTAAACAAAGAAATATGCCATCACTTTTAATATGCAGTAAAAATGCTGGTTAATGTAATAAGACATGTAAAAGAAGAGGTATAACTATTAGAAAAGAGAAGACAAAGTTATCATTGTTTGTAGAGGATAGGTTTTTATATGTAGAAAACCCAGGACACTCAATCAAAAAGTTTAGACACAATTAGAAAGTTAAGTGGCAGAATATAAGATCATGTATATAAAAGTTAATAGCTTCCCTATATATTATATGACAGAAAAAAACACTTTCATAATAGCAATACAAAAACATTTTCATAATACCTAGGAATAACTTCAATTAAAATATGTGGGAACCCTCCCAAACTATAAAACTTTAGTGAGAAAAAATATCTGATTAAACATGGAGATATTCACCAGAGGCAGGGAGATTGGTTAAGAGGCCATTATAATAGTGGAGGTGAGAGATACTAGAGATCTGGATCAAAAATAGACGTGGGTGGGGCTCCTGGGTGGCTCAGTCAGTTAAGAGTCTGACTCTTGATTTTGGCTCAGGTCTGGATCTCACCATCTTGGGATAGAGCCCCACGTTGGGCCCCTTGCTGAGCATGAAGCCTGCTTGAGATTTTCTCTCTCTCTCTCTCTCTCTCTCTCTCTCTCTCTCTCTCTCAGTCTCTCTCTCTTTAAAAAAAATGGAAGTGGGAATGGAGGGTGGAGAAAGATTCATTTAAAAGGTAGAAGTCACAAAATCTCATGAGCAATGAAACATAGGACAAAGTGAGGGAAGAATCAAGGACTCTAGGTGTTTGGTTTTAGTCATCAAGAAGAAGTATCATTTCAAGTATTGTCAATGTAGGAATGAAGGTGGAGTAGGGAATCACTAAGTTCAGTTTTTGGGTGTTACTAATGGATGTTTATAGGACATTCAGGTGAGACATCCAGAAGATGATTAAAAATACTGTATAAAAATAAAAAAATAAAAATACTGTATAGAAGAGAACAGAAGTCTAAATTAGCAAAATTCTTTGTTTAATCAGTAAATAGACATTTAGGAAATAGATTTAAGATTCTTTAAAGCATCTTTAAAATTCTTCCTAACAACATACCTAAATTAGGCACAACAGGAATATCATGTCAGGAAAACAATTTTTAACTTACTTTGCATTCTGCAAGAACATCTAAAATGAACTTAAAATCAATATCTGGCTTACCAATGCCTACACCTGTAAATTTTATCTGCTAAGCTTGGGGAAACATTAGCGACAACACATCCTACAGATAGTTAAATTACAATAAATCAAATAAAAAACTTATCATATGAGAAATTTTTAACCAGATATTGTTTTGCAGACTTAGTGATGTTTCTAACCTGGTTCATTTATCATTCCATAAGATAAATAAATGATTATAGACAAAATATTAGATAAAATTGAAGATCTGGAAAAAACTGCATTTGCTTTTTGAAAATTTGCCTAAGGGAAAATTGTGACTCATACCTTCTTACGGCAATTCACGCCTCTTTATTAAAAAATTGCCTCCAATAAGAGACTTAAAAACTGAGAACAATCTGAGGGTTGATGGGGGGTGGGAGGGAGGGGAGGGTGGGTGATGGGCATTGAGGAGGGCACCTGTTGGGATGAGCATTGGATGTTGTATGGAAACCAATTTGACAATAAATTTCATATTAAAAAAAAATTGGCTCCAACAGTTAAACCCAATCTTCTCTTCAAGATTATTGCTAATTTACAATTCTTGCAGTTAAAGCTCTTTCTAAAGGGTAAGGAAATTGAGGATTAGCTTTTTTTTTTTTTTTGTATAAGATGACCTGGAGGTCCATAGTCAAAACCTGAGAATTAAAATCAAATAGTTCATTCATTCTTTTCTGATCCAGAGCAAACAGAAGGCAATTTATGTGTATAAATGCCACTTGCTTAGCATTTAGAAATCTCTGTGTTCTGCCAATATATCCAGTTACACCTTTATCACCAAGGTGATTCCTGAAGTGAAATTTTATGTTGTGTGTAAATTTAACACTCAATCACCTTGATTACTTCTGTCACATGCCATTTGATTTCAGGAGTGTTAGCAGAATAAAATTACAAAAAAACTCTAGCATATGGAATAGTCACAAAATGCATATTCTGTTACCTAGTATTATTTCTTTGGTTAATTATGAACTAACTAGAAGTTTGTTTTTCCTTTAGTTTTCCCCCAGCTCTTGGAAATCTTTCCAAATGTATTAATCCATCTTCCTTCTTTAGAGGAACTGAATTCAGTCTCAAATCCAATTTTATCTCTTAGTTCATCGATTGTCACAGAGTCTGATCAGTCCTTTTTGAACTCCCGTATAGCAGTGTTTCTCAAATAATGCTTTCCCAGACTTCTTCGATTTGCATTATGATGGTATGCAAAAAACTTAAAACCTCACTCAAAGTTATGATACAATTAAGGTAATGGATAGCATTTTGCCAACATCAAAATTTATTAAATATATGGCAAATATACTGGTACTAAGATGTGGAAAAGGTGGAATTTAACAAAAAATTCTACAATTGGTTAAATATAACAGCATTATTTCACAAGATGTTACAAAAAGCATCATGGCTTCCAGGTGTTTCATTACCTGACAAATTTGAAAACAAATACTTTTTAGTTAACTATAATCTTATTTTCTAAAAGAAAAAACTAGGAACAAGTGGCCTAACAAAGATTTTCTGTGAATTCATATAGAAGTCTTGGAAAGGCATCAAAATGGAATCATCCACTGCACAGGACTAAGCCCCCAAGTCATCATAAGCTGCTCCTGTAAGTCAAGAAAGATTTGGGTTCACTTCCCTTGAGACTTCAGGCACATAAAAACCGAATAATGCCAAAACAGGTTACAAAAACTATGGCATATTTTGAAAGTTTATAACACACACACACACACACACACACACACACACACACACACAATGTAATGTAATTTTGCTACTCCCAAGTTAATTACAGGATTTATAAAAAATGTACTAATTCATAGAGCAATAGTAGGTCCAGAAACTGGACACAGGTAAGTCCTGTGATGTTGTCTTTTATTTAAAACTGACAACATATCGCAGTGCCTGTGCTTTGAGTTTCAGTCCGAGAGAAAGTCAAAACGAGGGGCCCTTTCGGAAAGTGAGGCTAAAAGACCACTTGGTCTGCTTCCCCGGCTAAGCCCTGCTTCCCACTCTCCAACATACACTTTCCACTATAGCCTGACCACTCTTCTTGCCACTCCCCGCCACATCCATCCTTTGATTTTTGCAGTTTTCCTCTAATCTAGAGCATTTCACGTCTCAAAGCCTAATTCAAACCCCGCATCTTCCAGGAAATTGTTACTCTGACCCTTCTGTGACCTTGAAGAGCACTTACGATTGCACTTTTTCTTCTTACATCCTACTTTGCAAGTTCAGCTTTCTGCCTACCATAACGTGAGGATGAGAGCTGGGGTACGAACTCATCCGTCCGCCACCAATCCTAACAAGATGTTCAGCACACAGTAGACAATAACATGGTCTTGGATTTGCTACAAATCAAGCTCGACTCCCGAATGCTGGAAAATGGGAGTGTTTCTCAACCCTCTCAATTCCCAAAGGGCATGATTGACAGGTCGGCCAGGTTCTGGGGACTACAAGTTTCTAGCGGCCTGTGCGGGTCTCTGGTTACTGGGGGCCGCCGCTGGTTTTGCCCACAGAGCAGGGCTCCAACAGACAAGATAGTGGGGTCCAGGGGGCTTTAACAGGCAGTATGACATTCACCTGGATGGAGAGTGCACTCTTGTTATGTTACGAGGACGCACCATTTATTGCGGACTCTGGGAAGGTCACCAACCGCCCGGCAAGGATCCCGACCACCGCGCCCGCCGCCTGCCCAGCGCTAGCTCCTCGGGCACTGACGTCAAGGCGGTCCAGGAGCATGCGCGATGCGGCTCGTGAGGGGTAGAGCGTGCGCCTTCGGGAGTCTTCGGGAGTTTTCGGTGCGCTACTTCTGTTCACGCGCAGCCTGGGCTAGTGACTCGAATTGAAGCGTCGGAGTCTGTCACTCCTGCTCTGGCTTATAGTTCCTGCAGGAACGCCGGCTTTGATCACCTGCGGGCTGAGTGCGCGCCCCGGTGGTCGCAGCTGCCCGAGGGTCTGTTCTGGAAGAAGCCTGGCGCGTGGGAGCCCCGAACTTCTCTCGTCATGGTGAAGAACCGTATCCCCAACGGGTGAGTACCTGCCGCGAGCTTCCCGGCGCGCACGGGTCCGCAGCGACAACCGGAGTCCTGGGGGACGTGCGCGCGAGACCGCTTGTCCAAAGTCAACGTGCGTCGAGTGGTCTCCCGCCGGTGTGCGCGACGGTTGGCGCAGATGGGGGCGCTGATAGCGTGTATTTACTGAGATGTATTATAACTACACCTAAGTGTTATGAAGTATATTGGCCTGAATATACAACAGGTTAAAAGGAGGCAGTGTAGGATTTGAGATCTAATACTGGACAGTTTGTAGTTTAGGGGGATTAAAATATATATATGTATGTGTATATATATATATATATATATATATATATACACACACACACACACACACGCACACACGTATATGTATGTATATATATATATATATATATATACACACACACACACACACATATATATACATATATATATCAGACTTAAATATTTTCATGTTTAAAGGGAAATGGTATTGGTCTAGCAGATATCTCAGTTTAGTAGTCCCAATCTCACTTCCAAAGTACTTATTTTTATTTTAATTTTGTTAAGTTGCTGTCATTATCAGGAACTTCACATGAAAATCGAGATTTCTTGAAAAATCAGATGTAGGAAACCAGATCTGTACATGGCAATAGTCCATGATTTGCAGGGTCTTCCCTGTGAAGAGTAAGCCTCTCCAGTTCTTCAGTCCAAGTGTCCCATCCCCCTGTAGCCTCCGCAGCACCGAGACTTAGTTTCGTTGATTTTTTTTTTTAAATCATATCTTTATTTGGGACATGTCTTACTTAGGTATGTCAGCCTGCCTGGCATTTGAATTTGTAACTCCAGCTGTAAAGGGTAAATGGGAGGAAAGAACTGAAGTTTATTATATTACTTGTTTCCAGAATAAAACGTCATATTGAGTGCAGCAAGGCGGTGCTGTGAAGGACTGTTTTGTCAAAAAGGGTGGTTACCTGCCCTATTATGAACCTCATAAGATGACTCCACTTAAATATGCTTAGAGGCCCTTCACTTGGTGAGGTGTAGTTTTAGCATCTGAACAGCCTGGGTGATCATAGTTTTCAGTGTCCTACCTCCCACCTGGGATTATGGTGAAATGTGACAGTGAAATGTGAAAGTGCTTTGTAAACTAAAGCCTCTAAACAAACTAGTAGCAGTAACTCTAAAACAGCAGTTTTCTTGTCTGGAGGTATAGACTTACTTTTACTTTCCAGTGACCCCTCTTCCCAAAGTTTTTTGTTTTGTTTTGTTTTGTTTTGTTTTTTAAGAAAGAGAAGAAATATATAGGGCTACAGATGAGAGATACTCTAATTGGGATAGATTTAGAAAACAATTTAAAAATGTACAATTGCCCTTTTAAATTATAGAATTTTTTTTTATTTTTATTTAAAAATTTTTTTTAACCTTTTATTTATTTTTGAGACAGAGACAGAGCATGAACGGGGGAGGGGAAGAGAGAGAGGGAGACACAGAATGGGAAGCAGGCTCCAGGCTCTGAGCCATCAGCCCAGAGCCCGACGCGGGGCTCGAACTCACGGACCGTGAGATTGTGACCTGAGCTGAAGTCGGCCGCTCAACCGACTGAGCCACCCAGGCGCCCCGAATTATAGAATATTTTAACATGAGTTTTTCAGAAATGTGCTGTTTATTTGATCCAATTAGAATACAATTTAATTAAACTCTCTGCCTTATTTTTTTCTTTGAGAAACTGCCCTCTGTTATAACAGCAACTCCTGGTGATTATACTTTGCATCCAGTCTCTTTTCCAAGTAAAATTCTGTGCATCGCTGTAAGAGCCCTGATGGGTTTTATACATGTTGTGACAAAGTAATCACACTGAGGATTTTTCCATCTCAAGCCACTACATTCATATTCAAAATAATTGTGATTCTCAGTCCTATACTATGTCTTCCTCCACTCATTTGCCCATTTTTCAGAGCTGTCACAAAACCAGAGGGTCTGCCATGAGAAGGACAGCTATAGCTGTGTATGTGGGGGGTGGGGGGGACGAAGTCCCTGAGAAAATGAAATTGACAACAGAGTAGTATTTGAATAGGTGGAAAGATTTTTCTAGTAGACATTGTCTATAACATCCTTCTGTCCTTGCCTCTATAATCTTAAATTAGTATTTTCATCCATTCACATAGCTTGAATGATCGACAGCTTAACAACTTCTTGATTTGTTAGTAGTGCTAAGAACACTATAGTTTTTCTCCATATAGTCTCTACCTTTTTTAAAATTGTTTAATTTTGCAATGGTACTTGCCTTTTATCTTACAATGTGTCCAAGAATTCTGTAAGCAAGTTGTTTTTTTTTTTTTTTGTATAGTGTACGCTAAAGATTTCTGCCTTCTTTAGGAGCTTAATAAAATTTTATCTGTCTGAAAACCAGAAACCCAAAAGTATTGCATTCCAGAAGCAAAAATTGGGAATGTATATAGACTCACTTTTTAAAAAAAAGTAGCTGACTAGATAATTCAAATGAAAAACCAGTTTATTTAGATTCCATCATTTATGTTATTGTGGAAACATTAGTTGTGGAAATAAATGAATTGAAAAAAGTGCATGTTATAGTAATGTTTGCAGTATTAGCAGATGATCTAAAATTCCTTTCATATGGTTTCCTTGTATAGTTAATGCTAAAAGAACAGCTTCCAACTGGATGTCAAAACCAAAGATGAACATGTTTATAGAATTATTATGGTCATAATTGAATATCATTCATAATGGTGGAGTTATGCTATCGAGGAAAGAATAAATGTCATAACTATTCATGGGTATCTTATTCCACAATGAAGAATTCCATCAAAGAAATGATCTTCTAGAAATGTCACAAGCAAAAATCTAAGAGTTAATGAGTTACTTAAAAATGAGGCCTTTTATTTAGAGATGAGGCCTTTTATTTACTTTTGATAGAAATTATTTTCTAATTTTTAAGAGAAAGAAGCCTAATCCAACATCATTGCTTTGTTGGATTTTGGTGCCATTTGGATTGTATTTAAAAACTTGAGAAACTGTATTTTTCAATTCTAGATAAATTATCAAAATCAAATTTCTGTTTTTGCAAAGCAAAGGACTACTGGAACATAGTAATCATTCCTTTTTGAAGGATAGTTTTGCTAGATATAGACTTCTTGGTTGGCTATAATTTTTCTTTCAGCATTTGAATGTCATCCTACTACCTCTGACAGTCATTATTCCTAATGATAAGTCAGCTGTTAATCACATCTAATCAGTACATTAGGTAGTGATTTTATGAAGCCAAACTTATTCAATATTAATTTAATGTTTATGGAATATCTGTGGTATGGCAGGCACTGTACTATGAAGAAAGACAGACATGGTCACTCTCACAGAGTTAATGGTCAAGAGAGAAACCACGATTTGTCAGAAAAAAAATTCACATAATCATGTGTGTAGTTACAAACTCTGTTAAGTGCCAGGAAGGAAGGTAAAAGGTATGTCTAAAGAGAATAGGTGGATGGATGACAGACACTTTCCTGAGAACTGATATAGGAGCTGCAAGCTGAGCATGACTGAAGGGGTGACATGGGAGAAGGGGCAGAAGGAATAGCATGGAACATTGGGAGGACTGAGGAAAGGAAACCAGGTGAAGCCAGACTGGGGAAGGAAAAACGGAACAGCAATGAAGCTGGAGAAGTAAGCAGGGCATTAAAATGCTCATTTTAAGAGATACTCATGTGTTAAAATTAGAATTCATAAAAAATAACAGGAAATAATTAGATGACAATTATTTTTAATACCAATTTCTTTATTTTGTTTTTCATAAAAAGTTATAAAGATGTTTAAAGTTAATTAACTGTACTTCTTTTTAAAAAATTTTTTTAATGTTTATTTATTTTTGAGAGAGAGAGAGAGAGAGAGAGAGAGAGACAGAGCATGAGCGGGGGAGGGGCAGAGAGAGAGGGAGACACAGAATCTGAAGCAGGCTTCAGGCTCTGAGCTGTCAGCCCAGAGCCCGATGTGGGGCTTGAATCCACAGACCGCGAGATCATGACCTGAGCCAAAGTCAGACACTCAACCAACTGAGCCACCTAGGCGCCCCAATGAACTGTACTTCTTAATTCAAGATTAATCAGAAATTAAAACAAGACATCTCCAAAATAATGTTGAAGAAATGACTTTGTTTCCTGCTTACTAAAACACTGTAGGTTTTCATGTTTTACTTTGATTACTCCTACATTTAATACATATTACCACTTAGTATAAATCAGTGATGATGATGTAAAATTCATAAACTATTTTCCTTCTTTTACCTATTATCCAAGAAAAACAAAGACAAAATATTGTTTTGGGTATTGAAAGTTTATGTTAGGAATGAATACTACCTTATTCACTGTAGAAGTGCTGTACATATGTAAAACCTTCCATTTTTGTGTTTTCTTTTTGAGGGAGGAAGCAGTAAATTAAAATTTCATACATGATAGCACTCAGAAAGCAACTAACCAACAAATTAGGCCCTATTTATTAAAGAATAATTTCTTTATCATCTTGAGTTATTAAACTATTTTTATTATAATTGTTATTTTCATTGCAGGTGGAGCACTGTGATGCCAATTGGACATCCTCTACCTGGGACACAATTTATTGCGTTTAAAGTACCTTTAAAAGGAATATGTAAATTATTTTCTTATTTATCATGTAAGGAGAAGAATTGGGACTGATGTGATCCATGTTTACTTAATGTTATGCTTTTCTTCATAAAAATATGTGAATTGTAAGTTTCCAGCAAATGTTTGACATTATGGAAGTAACAGTAGACGTTTTCACACATGTAATTATTAATTGCTCATTCTAGTGGAAGGGAGTATTTTGAATTAATTTTTTTTTAATTTTTTTTTCAACGTTTTTTATTTATTTTTGGGACAGAGAGAGACAGAGCATGAACGGGGGAGGGGCAGAGAGAGAGGGAGACACAGAATCGGAAACAGGCTCCAGGCTCCGAGCCATCAGCCCAGAGCCTGACGCGGGGCTCGAACTCCCGGACCGCGAGATCGTGACCTGGCTGAAGTCGGACGCTTAACCGACTGCGCCACCCAGGTGCCCCTTGAATTAATTTTTAAATAACAGCTTTATTGGTGTGTAATTCACCTATTCATATTCACCTGGTTAATGTAAACTGTGGTTTTTAGTATCGTCATGATGTTGTGCAGCTGCTACCACAATTTTGGAACATTTTCATCACCTCTCCCTCCCCCCAAACCCAAGCACAGTGGCAGTCACTCCTCTTTCCTCCTAGCTTCCACCCCCACCTCCCAGGCAACCACTAATCCCCTTTCAGTCTCCATAGATGTGACTGCTCAGGACATTTCATGTAGATGGAATGGTGTATCTGCCCTTGGTGATTGGCTTCTTTAGCATAATGTTTTTAAGATTGACCTATGTTGTAGTGTATAGCACACTTCATTTATTTTTCTTGCCAAGTTAATTTTTCTAATGGTTCAATTTATTTTATTGAAAAAAAATTTGACAAGATAAATTTTTTGAGCAAAAATATCTTTAATCCTAATGTTATTTTTGGTTTTTAGGTTTTGACCTATTTAAAAAACAAATCCAGGGGCGCCTGGGTGGCTCAGTCGTTTGAGCGTCCGACTTCAGCTCAGGTCATGATCTCACGGTTTGTGAGTTCGGGCCCTGCATCGGGCTCTGTGCTGACAGCTGGGATCCTAGAGCCTGCTTCGGATTCTGTGTCTCCCTCTCTCTCTGCCCCTCCCCCACTCACATTCTGTCTCTCTCTGCCTCTCAAAAATAAAACTAATAAAAAAATTGTTTTTAATCAAATCCAAAATAATCCAGAAATAAAGATGGATAACTTTTTAGTACTTCCCCCCGAAATCAGCACTCCTTTACTAATTTGTCATATCCTTTGTGTAGTACTTCCTAAAAAAAAAAAAAAATTCAAAATACTTGAAACCCATGCCATGTTTTTATATGACCTCAGATGCATGGCAGCTTTGCTTTCTCCTACTTGCTCTGACATTGGGAACATATGAGCACATAGTTCAGAGTCTTTTATGCTGACCCCCAATTTAACTCAGCCTTTTCTTTCATTGGTCTTTAAGTTACTTTTTTAACATATTGAGATATAATTCACATACCATAAAATTCACCCTTTTAAAGTATATAGGCAAGTGGTTTTTAATATATTCATAGAGTTGTGTAATCATTGCCACCAATTCCAGATCATTTTCTTTCCCTCAAAAAGAAACCTTGTACCCATTTCCCCTCCTGTGGCCCCTCCTACAGTCCCTTAATCAACAGAGTGACCCAGGCTCCCCTAAAACCTTGTTGTAGAGGAAAATAACTCTTGAACCTTGTTCAATTGGATTGGTGCCATCAAAGATGTCATCTGTCATTTTTTCCCTGATTAGGTGACATTTTGTCTTGGATATCTTGCTGCCATGTCATACTTCAACATACATGTAACCAAACATACCATCATTTCTTAACTTCCACACCACTCCTTCCCAAAAATACAAATTAGCAAACTCTTTAACTTTCCTGTTTCTCCTGAAAGCACCACTGTTAAGCCTGTCAGTCAACTTCAAATCCCTTGAGTCGTCTGTCTTTCTGGTATCCTATATCAGGTCAAGGCTAAAACCTATAGATTTTTTTCTTCTATAACGTGTCTCATATTCTCCAGGTCTTTTACCTGATTATTCAGCAGCTCGTCTCTTTTATTCTTTTTTGACCGGTTGTGCCTAAATGTAATTTTCATACCCATTCCAGGTCCTTCCTAAAAAAATCTTCAGTTCTCTCTGCCCTCTGCATTGTTTTTAATGTGTTTCATCTAAACTCCTTTCCATATTCTTCAAGGCCCAATTTAATCTGGCTCCGTTCTCATCATACTCTTCTGTTTCTTACAACAAACCATCTCTTCACTATCTTACGAACATTCTTGATTCTGTAATAGCAAGACTAAAAATGACTAAAGGTACATTAATTGGGGTCTGGATATTAAAATTCTAAAACACTATAGATAATATTATGCAGACATGACAAAAAGGATTTTGATCTATGAATGTTGATACAGGGCAGAAGAGCTGGGAGAAATCTCTCTGAGGCACACCAGGCCTTCAGTGAGTGCAAGGCATTTGTTCCCCAAAGGCAGATAGCAAGGCAGACAGAAATCTCCAGAGGCATGGAAAACTGACCCAAAAAGAAACCCTTGGGGAATGTTGTGTAAGAGAAAGAGTAAGCTTTGTAAATTGCACTTAAGCTGGCCCACTGGGACAGGCTGCCAAATGGCATTCAGGCTGAAGATGACCACTTATCTGAGAGTCAGCAGAAGGAACTCCATGGAATGCTAAAGTAGTGGCATTACCAGGCAGCTTGTTGGAAATGGAGAACCTCAGCCTCACTGCAGACCTATGCAATCATTTTTTGATTAATTAAAATTAATATCTATTTTGGGGTATCTGGGTGGCTTGAGGCTGTTAAGCGGCCAACTCTTGATTTCAGCTTAGGTCATGATCTTGTGGTTCGTAAGTTGGAGCTCCGTTGTCAGGCTCTGTGATAACAGCGCAGAGTCTGCTTGGGATTCTCTCTCTGCCCCTCCCCTGCTCATGCCCGCGTTCTGTCTCTCTCTCTCTCTCTCTCAAAATAAATAAAAACTTTAAAAAAATTAGTAGTAATTCTTAGGTGAGTTACATACACATTACATTTTGATAAGCATGACTTTTAGGGTGCATTCTAATCCTTAAAATTCTACTTAAGTAATATGTGCGATCAGGTGCTGTGTGGTGAGCTATACAGAAACTAAATGCATGGTCCAAGAAGGAAAAGTTCAATGTAGGTAATCCAAGGAGGCACCACCAAAGAATCAGGAGTTGAGCTGGTCCTTAAAAGCTGGAGAAAGACGTAGATCATGTCAAAGATTAAAAAATATGGATACCGAAGCAGAAATAGTGGTATGGACGAGACTTCCTGGCAGTGGAGATAGAGATTAACTAGGACTGTTACCTTAGTTCCTGCTAAAATACCTCTGAGGCCAACTTTTCAGAAAGAAGTCATGTATCTTCCCCTGAGGAGCTTAACTCAGACACCGAATAGAACAAATAGAATGGTCTAAGTGTTCTTTTATTTTTTTAATGTTTATTTATTTTTGACAGAGAGACAGAGCACGAGTGGGGGAGGGGCGGAGAGCGAGGGAGACACAGAATCCGAGACAGGCTCCAGGCTCTGAGCTGTCAGCACAGAGCCCAACGAGGGGCTTAAACTCACAGACCATGAGATCATGACCTGAGCCGAGGTCAGACGCTCAACCAACTGAGCCACCCAGGCGCCCCTGGTCTAAGTATTCTAATGCAGGCCCAGGGAAAGGGCTGCCCTAGCACAGGGAAGAAGTTTATTCTGACCTGGAGATGTGAAAAAGACTTCACTGAAGGCATCTGAACTGAGCTTTGAAGGTAGAGTGGGGCAAAGCTGTTCCAAATTGAGCAAAAACCTGAACAGTGTTGGGTGAAGAGGCAGTCTACCGTATTTGGAGTGTAGGTAATGTCAGAGGGGTGGAGTGGGATTTAAGCCTGGAGAGAGCTTATAGGCATGGATCAAAAAGCTTGAATGTCTGTTGGAGAGTTTGACTTTATTTTGTAGGCAATGGAAAGCCACCAGCAATTTTGTTAGGAAGCAATGTGATAAAACCTCCTTTTTAAATATATATGTATATATTTATTTTGAAGGGGGGAGTGGCCGAGGGAGAGACAGAGAATCCCAAGCAGGCTCCATGTTGTCAGCATTGAGCCTAGCACAGGGTTCCATCTCACGAACCACGAGATCATGACCTGAACTGATATCAAGAGTCAGACACTTCACCAACTGAGCCATCCAGGCATCCAAAACCTGCTTTTTATAAAACTTATTCTGGCTTTAATAGGTTGGAGACATGACCACCATTCCTGGTATCAGGTCTTTACTGGGGTGATAATAAGATTGGAAAGGGGAATCAGAATGAAAAATGTTGCCATGGCAAAGTGTGCAGGTGCTGTTGATGAAGTTGATTCTTACCCTGGTTACTTGAGGCAGTCGTGGCTTTAAATTATACAATTCAGGCAGGGCAGGTTTAGGAGGAGAACCAGTGTGGTTTAGGTCACAGCATTCCCTACCTAGCTCTCAAGGCTTGCCTCTCCTTTCTTCTTAGAACTTCATTGTAAGGAATGATGTTGTTTCTTAGGTGACTGTGTCTCATTTGTCATCGACTGATCCATATTCTCTGGTGAGGTTTGCTCTTCAACACACATTCAATAGGGATATTAAAATAAAAAGTCAACTCAGGTGCTGATGAGGGTGATGCCACTACTGTATCAACTTAAATTTAAATTCGAGAAATGTAGGGGCACCTGGGTGGCTCAGTCAGTTAAGCGTCTGACTTTGGCTCAGGTCGTGATCTCGTGGTTTGTGAGTTCGTGAGTTCAAGCTCCATGTCGGGCTCTGTGCTGACAGCTCAGAGCCTGGAGCCTGCTTTGGATTCTGTGTCTCCCTCTCTCTCTCTCTCCTCTTCCCCAGCTCATCCTCTGTCTCTCCTTCAAAAATAAATAAACATTAAAAAAAATTTTAAATAGAGAAATGCAAGGGGCGCCTGGGTGGCTCAGTTGCTCAGTTCGTGATCTCACGGCTCATGGGCTCAAGCCCCTCATTGGGGTCCGTGCTGATGGTGCGAAGTCTGCTTGGGATTCTCTCTCCCTCTCTCTGCCCCTTCCATGCTCTCTCTCTCTTTCTCTCAAAATAAGTAAATAAACTTAAAAAAAATAAAATAGAGAAACGCAAAAGGTATAGCAGTGCTTCTGTCACATGTATAGTCTTAAATGCCAGTTTTCTAAAGAGAAGGTTCATGGAGGTACTCCTTTCCCTGTTACTAAAAAATCCATCATACCTGTGATAAAAAGCAATTATATTCAGTTGTATTAGGTTCATGTACAAATAAAAACTCGGGTAGTTAACTACACATTGTCCTAAACACATAAAATTAAGAAAATAGACACATGTTCTTTTAGGAAATCTACCATTTGGGAATATATGGCTAATTTGCAAGCTGCTAGAGCATCCTGATTGAGGCTGTGGAAAGAAGGGGCAGATTGACTGTCAATTACTTGAAAGTAATGGCATTTTTAAAGAAGAATATTCCTTGACAAGATAAGTAGACTATAATTTATAGAAAACACACTTCATGTTTTAGTTTAAGGAGACACTGTGGTGGGTTCAATCATTGTGCCCCCTGCTTCACTCCTCTGTGTATTGGGATCCATCATCTGTGTCCTTTGCCTTATGACCTAGCCATTCCTCCCAGTGTTTCTCCAACTTGTCATGTTGGGCTTGGTCACATGACCTACTGTGGTCAATAGAATGTGAATGGAAGGGACAGGGGCCTGTCCTGGCCAAGGCTATATAAGAGGCCTCCCATGTTTCCTCTTACTCTCTTGTGTCCCTGCCATTCATTTCTCGTAGGAGAATGCAAGATACATTGGAGCAGGCCTGAACCAGACCAACTGCCTGGAGGAGAGCTGCCCAGCTGACATGCAGACCCAAGGACATGAAAATCAACCCGTGGACATGCAGAATCATGGACATGGGCTTACTATGGTAAGCCATGCAAACTTTAAGGTTGTTACAAGTTTAAAAGATAAAACTCACACAAACTGAAAAGAATCATGGTTAGCGAGCACAACTAACTATAAGCAACTGTCCTGTTCTAACAAGATAATGATTATTAGAACCTGAATCAGAGAGAGACCACACCAATCTGGGTGAAATTCAGCTCATCTTTAAAGCTGACGATAAATAAGAATATATTTTAACAGTAATTTTAATATAATAATGTGGTAACCTTTGTGAGCTATTAAGAAACTAACCTTTAATATTCAGATTTACAATTTGATTATAGGATATAATCATCAAAATTATCTTGTGTCATCTTTGAATCCAGATTAAACTTCCCGAAGGTCTTTCGTCAGGCATCTTGGCCTGAACAACAGGCATCTCTGCCTTCACAAAAAAAGGCAGCAAGACCTGAGGAATAAAGTGAAATTCTGAGCTGAGATCTTAAAGAAGAGTGATGTTTAAGAATAATGTTTTAACTTCATATATAATAAATAATAGCAAGATGCTACAGTGTCTATAGCTGTTTCTTTTAATCCCCCCTCAGTAGAAAGACAAAGGATTCTTGCCTGTGTCTTTTTAAGCCTTGAACATATTTTTAGACATGTGCTGTCCAGTGGAGTAGTGACTAGTCCTACGTGGCTGTTGATCACTTGAAACATAGCTGGTCCTCATTCAGATGTGCTGTAACTGCAGTGCACAATAGCGGGCTTCAAAACTTAATGTGAAAAAACAAATGTTAGTGATTTTTATATTAACTACATGTTGAAATGATAATACCTTGGATATAGTCAATTTCTTAAACTCTTCTTAGTTCCCTACTTTGCACCATCTCTTACTTGCAGAGATTTTGACTGATACAACATTAAAATGAAGTATACTTTTAAACACTTTTATTTATATTGCATTTTATATTTCTTATTAAAGAATTGGATAAGGAGAAAACTCTCTCTCTCTCTCTCTCTCTCTCTCTCTCTCTCTCTCACACACACACACACACACACACACACTTCATTCTTTTGTCTACAGAAGTAACCATTTCTGATGTGGTCCACAGAAAAAAGTTTCCCACCTTCTAAAGGAATGGCAGAACTAAGTTTAGGTGAAGGGCCAGGAAGGAATGGTAATCATTTATAACCAGTGGCCAATTCAGTATTAAAATCAGTTGACAGTGACCCATTTTATTTAGCCTTTCTCATACAGAATGGCCCAAAGCAGATTCCTGAATCTGCCACAAAACCATCTTTCCCTCCAACAGAAATGAGATTAGGTTGTGCCTGCTGATCATCTCCATGACTTGAGACTTAAGACAAGTGGAATTTGGCTCCCGAATACCTTAATGCACTTGTTTTGGACCCAGGCCGCAAGACAGAAATGGAATAAGAAAAGATTTCCATGTTTATTGAAGGAAAATTGTGGATTATAATTCCAATTTGCCAAGGGACGGTGTTTATAGAAAAGACAGAGCAATAAACTTGGGACAGAATACATGAATTTGAATATCCACTCTACCATCTACTCGTCTGTGTGACCCTCATTTATAAAATAGAAATAGTACTTATGCCCTCATGGGGTTTTTTAAGAATCAGAATAGAGAATGTGTGTGACAGGGCTTTGTGTATGTAGACATAAGGAAGAAAGGAGCTGCTGTTGGCTCTAGTTATGTGACTTTTTATTTTCATCAGTATCATCAGCTATTATTTACTTGATGCAGAACTGCTATGCAGTGAGCAAGCACTATAATTAAGAAGCCAGGAGTATGGGGAATCCTTGATTAGCATCGTATGCCACATATATCACCATGCAAAGTACGTGAACAGAGTATCGGTGTTGCCATGACAGACTTTGTGGACTTAAAGCAATATTAAATCACAGGTCCATCAGGGAAGAGATCATATGTCTACTTCCCTTTCTACCATGCCTGTGATCCCTGTATTCATACAGAGTTAAGTGTGTGCTTAGAAGTTATAAAGAGACAGTCTAGTATATTTGGGAGAGAAAATAATGGCTAAGTGCATTGCAGGCCTTAGGTCAGCCACTTGGGCAAGTGACTTACCCTCTCTGAGCCTCAGTCTGCTTCTGTGAAATGGGAGTGGTAGTGGCTCTCTTCAGATTGTTGTAGGGATTGAATGAGAGAATGGACGTAATGCATGGAAGCACGGAACATGGGGACACAATAAATGCTCCATAAATACTAGCTGTGACAACAGAGCCACTACTACTAATAAAAAGAGTTTAAATGTGCCCAAACTTGGCTTCTTATTTCTAATCAAAGTACAACAAGTTCAATTGTGAGTAGCAGAAAAGAGAAAGTTCCTGTTCTCAGTTTTATTAAGCTTGTATTCACCTGGATGTTGTAAAAAAAATGACTTAGTTATCCAAGAGATATAAGGGCATTTGGCTTCCAGTTTGTGGGAAAGCTTTTCCTCCCCCACCCCACCTCCTCCCTGCATCAGCTCAACAGTCGTCCCCAGATCCAGAGATGGGAGCTTGGGACAACGTCAGAGTAACACATCACCACTCCACGCTACTCAACAGGTAACTCTTATAGCAGTCCTTAAAGGAAGAAGGTACAGGGTCTCTTCACGTTTATGTGACAAGGTCCATAGCTGCTGCTTCTCCCACAAAATAGTCCATGGAATAAGTAAAGAGATCCCATTCTTGTGTGACAGGAGTGGCAACAACACTTTCAGACCTGGTTCCTGGCACACTTTGATGAGTAAATGCCATGGCAGTGAAAAGGCATGCTGTAGCTCTCACTAAGTTAAACCCTGTGACAGTAAGGCCTGGAGTGGCTTTAAAACTCAGTGGGCATCTTGTGGTGCAATTGATTAGCATATTTGGCTATTAACTAGAAGGTTGATGGTTTGAACCCACCCAGGGGTGGTCTTGTCTCCAGCTAATTTCTGGGTGAGCAGAATATTCTGGAATTAGATAGTGGTGATGGTTGCACAATACTGTGAATATGCTAAATGCAATTGAATTGTACACATTAAAATGGTGAACTCCATGTTATATATATTTTTATTACATTAAAAATAAAAGCCCAATAGATATACTGAAGGCTGCATTTTCCAAATTCTTCATAGTAATTGTATTTTTCTTCCTGACATGTTTACCTACCATGTAGTATGCCCTTATATCTGAATGCTTATATGTCACATCAGCTTTTAAAAAAAATCTCTAGTCTGGGGGTCCTGTTCTGTAGCATTTTGGCATCACCGAGGAACATGTAACTCATCCACATCCCTGTTTTGGATTGGCTCAAGTATTGTATTAATTACACAAGCACATAAATTCCCTTGCGAGACTCTTTGGCTCTAGCACATATTTGTCTCGTCTAGAAAATTCTCCTGTGCAAACAGCAGGCTGGGAATGAGATGTGTGTTTGCCCTCTCCAGAGGCATTGTATGGCGTTCTTAATAAATGGGCAACAGGAGAAAGAAAGGGTCTTTGTGAGTACAGCTGAACCGGTTCCTGAGATTCTTCTTTTAGCCAGCGCAGCTTCCCAGCGCAGGACGCAGGACCCTCAGTTCTTCAGGACAAAGTCAGGATTGTTCTTTTATAGAGCTAAGATCATGAAAGGCAGCAGGTCTTCCAGACCTACACAAGCACAGAGTACAAAAGAGAAAAGGGGAGATGGGAAGGACTCACAAAAGAGACGACGTCTGCAGGGTAGTCCTTGAGGCAGGTGGTGGTGAATACCTCCCATGGAAAGGCAGCAGCAAAAGCCAGGGAAGCTCCGTGCTGGTCAAGACTGGCCTTGGTGAGCAAGGAGGGATGACTTTGAACACCACTGTGGAGGAAAATGCTCCCTGGGCAAGTTTTTTTCTCACTCCAGCCAGCAGTTTTCAGCTGCTCCTGCTATACCATGTCTTTCCAGAAATACGAAGGCTTGTGAAAGATAAACAAGCCTATGATGGCCACTGCAACCAGGATCAGGGAGAAGAGGACCATGAGGAAGACATATGTGGAGTGGGAGAGAGGTGTGGACAGCGGCTCCTCAGCGGGGATCATGTTGGTCAGGTTCAGCATGTAGCCCAGAGTCCATCCGACACTGCTGCTGTGGATCTGCAAAGTGGGGGAAAGGCTGTTGTTTCTGGCCAGAGGGTTAGATGAGCTTTCACACAATCCCATCCATAACACTGAGCAACAGCAGGTGGAGAGGGCCGTGTCCAGTACTCTTAATGGATCGTGTTTACATTCTAAGCTGGCAATATGGTTGTGGGGAAAATGGAGCCAGAGCATGTGATTAAGGTGAGTTGGGGAGCCTCACTGTTATATTCCTGAAATTCAGAAGGGAATTTGGTGAATAACTGCTCAATTCTCCTGCTTCTGCCAAGAAGAACTTACAAAGTTCTCTGGTCAAAAGATAAGAGAATAAAGACTGTTTCTGGTCTTTACCATCTATGTCAGGCCCAGGAACTTCATCCATATGTAACCAGGACATCTTTATGATTCAAAGAGGAAAGACTGGGGAATAATCCCAGCAAGTCTGTGTTACTTTGTGGAAGTTGGAAGACTGTACATATGCATGAGAAAGGATTCTTATTAAAGATAAAAACACGCCCTGGGCCTGCCATCTTGGATATTTTCCAGTCACCTCAAAACATACTGGAATACAGATAGTCTATGAATAATAAATAATTTTGAAAATGTTTTTATTACATGAGTTGTGCATGGTCATGGTGGGAAAATGAGGTTGTACAGAAAATCCTAAAAAGGAAAATTAAAACTTCCTATATTTGATCACTCAGAAGTTGCTGCTATTACCTTTTTGTGCTGCGGCCTCCCAAGTCTTCTCTGTGCATGTTTTTTTCGTACAGAACATGTAATTAAACTGTATAGCTCATGTCTCAAGGCATCATCACTGGCATGAACCGCCTTATATGTTTACTTTTACTCACTTTATCCAATTATTTATAAATCCTAGAAATGGAGTAATTGGATAAAATGATGTGTGTATTTTAAGGCTCTTAGCACATATTGCCAAAGCAGTCTCCCGAAAGGTTGTGCCAATTCACATTCCAACCAGTTTCCATGTGGAAATGCTCCTCTCCCCAAACCTTTACCAGTGCTGGGAATAATTTGTAAAAGGTCCACTTCTCTTGGTGGGGGACAGGAACCTTATCTGACTTCCCTTTATGGGGGCGGAGGGGCGGGGGCAGGGTCAAGGAAGGCTCAGAGTTAGAGAAGTTACCACCTGGGGTTTAGACATATTAGCTCATTCACCGAAATTCAAAGAATAGAAATCACTCATAAATTTGACATAAACACATCCTTCAGAGAGACAAAATAAATTGTGACAAAATGAAAGACAGACCAGGATATTAAAACAAGGAAAAGATTTGCATTTGAATTAGCAAGGTCAACATTGACAAGAGAATAGTGAAAACAGTATTCTTAAGGCTGCTACAGCCCTGTGCTTCAATGCTTTGCTTTGCTTGAAGTCACCATATTTAATAAAGGGAGTATTGTGTTTTGCCATTAGTGGGTATGGGTCGAAAAAGTAGAGAGTTGCCCATCAGTGTAAATGTTTCTCTATGCCTGGATACCTGCAGGTGGCGCTCTGGTAAAGCACAGCCATGAGGCTGCTTCTGTAAGGCTGACGCTAACCTGACTTCTAAGCAAAGACCCCCATTCACAGTCACTCAACTCCTTCTTTACACTAAGCTTTCAATTTAGTCAATCTTGATGAGCCCTGATGAGAAGCCATGATAATCATTTGGGATGAT
Organism: Lynx canadensis; assembly: GCF_007474595.2. NCBI lineage: Eukaryota > Metazoa > Chordata > Mammalia > Carnivora > Felidae > Lynx > Lynx canadensis. The sequence goes on from NC_044313.2 coordinate 32,380,365, forward strand.
TTGGGATAATCATTTGGGATGATGGCCTTTGGGATGGATGTTGAGGTCAGCAAACAGAATCAATGAGGCTACTGAAATTCTGTTACATTACTTTAATATCTCACTGTTTGTTTTATAAGGAATTAGTCACTGTTATATGAGCAGAAAGGGTTCTGTACAGGTAGTGCTCCTTAGATAGGTTATCCTCAACTGGCCGGTCAACATAGGAGGGCCTGACACAAAATGTCAGCTTGGGTTACAGGTGAATGGTAGAACAGGACACCAGGCCAAACTTAACAGGCTGACTCCTACCTCTTTCAAGCCCAAAGCTGCCTCAGTCACCCAATCAGCCCACAACCCAGCAAGTACCCAAATTACCTTGCCCATGAAATGAATATTCTTCCAGGAATCAGCTGTGAAATGATAGCCATTCAGAAGGAGAGAGAGGATATAGGCTCCAGAAAAGCAATATTCACTCAGGTACTTCTCCTTCACATCACCAAAATATGTCTTCAGCTGGAAGTGAAGTGAAGGAAATATCACACATGTACAACAGACACCTCTCCATGGCTCTCTTTTCACCATCGGAGCTGAGCAATTGAGGAGAAAGGCCCAGCCCAGCCAGGCCTGAGCGCTGGCCTCTCCAGAGGGCCTTAGGAGGGGGCTGCACTCCTTTAGCGGATGCAGGGGCTCACAGTTTAGGGTCTGTTATGGAAGCTTTTCCTCCACTGGGTTCTATGAGATAGTAATACGTGCTCCCCTGAGTGTTTTGTTAGCTGTAAAGTGCTGAGGTATTTTGAGGGGCTCTTTCAGAAAGCTCTGAATACCCTTCCTTCCTGTTCTAACTCAGACAGAATATGAGGGAGAAGTCCGAGCCTCTTGCACAATCTTCCTTCCTTTTCTGGTCAGTACCAAGGAGAAGAGCACCCATTTTTAATTAATTACACCTCTTCAGAATGAAAGCACCATTCACATTTGCAACCCTGTCAACTTAAAACAGCTGTTGTTTTGACCTACCCCTAGATGATCTTTTTTGATTAGAGTAGACCCCATACCTCTCTCCTCCCTGGAAACTTTCATCAAGAAGTACTAGATTTTGGGGGTGCCTGGGTAGCTCAGTCAGTTAAGCGTCCGACTTCGGCTCAGGTCATGATCTCACGGTCTGTGAGTTTGAGCCCCGCATCGGGCTCTGTGCTGACAGCTCAGAGCCTGGAGTCTGCTTCAGATTCTTTGTCTCCCTCTCTCTCTCTGACCCTCCCCGGTTCATGCTCTGTCTCTCTCTGTCTCAAAAATAAACAAACATTAAAAAAAAAAAAAGAAGTACTAGATTTTGAATGACTCAGTGCTTCAGACAAGAAAAAATTTGTGCTTCAAATTTATGAATAAGTAGGAGATACCTTGGACCTGGGCAGTGGAGAAAGGGTCTTAACACAATGGCATTTGTAGCAGATTCTGTGAATTCCCTGTCTTCCTTGCTCATACAACTCTGACTGGGGGCTGGGAAGGGGAATGTGCAACAACATGCCCAGTCCAGGGAGTACCTCACACTGGATCTAAGGCTCTAAGCCCGTCCTAATATCCTGCACCCTGCTTTCCCAGCCAGTCCTGGCTAACAAGTAAGAGAAAGACTGCTCAGAAGCTTCTAGGATAGCTTATAGTTTCTTGAAAAATGGAACAGATGTATCTGGCTCTACCCTTCTGACCTTGAACGTAACTGTGATCTCTGAAGCCACAACTTGTGTCCATGAGAAGATAGGCATAACAAGAGAATTGAAGGGGCGCCTGGGTGGCTCATCGGTTCAGCATCCTACTCTTGATCTTGTCTCAGGTCATGATCTCATGGTTCGTGGGTTTGAGCCCCACTTCGGGCTCTGTCCTGGCAGTGTGGAGCCTGCTTGGGGTTCTCTCTCTCTCTCCTTCTCTCTGCCCCTCTCCTGCTCGTGCTCTCTCTCTCAAAATAAATAAATAAACTAAAACCAAACCAAACGAAACCAAAACCAGAATTGAAGAAGTAATGGCTTAGATAGAGTCAACTGCTGACCCCATACCGGCAGCTGCCAACTGCCAGACTTGGTATTAGGTGAGAAAAGTAAGACCATGTTTGTTTAAGCCATTGTGTGTCCAGTAATCAAGAAATGGCTGATGCACTCACTCCTACCTAAGAGCACCCTCTGGGCCTTTCTAACATGTTTGCTGGATCTTGGTCAGGTTAGCAGGACTTAAAGAACAGACTTACATCCTCTGTGACGTCAAGAGCATGGGGCAATACTGAAAGCTGCTATTTCTAGTCACTTACCTCTTTCCAAGGCTGAGAGCAGAACTTTTCCATACTGTCGATCATCTTTTCCTGAGTAGGGGTTTCCTCTGATGTAAAGTTTAAAAACTCCATCACATAGTAATAAGCTGAAAATGCCTGCAACAGAAAATGCAGTTTTGCACTGTGTCCAACACAGGGGGACACTGACTCACTCTCCAGAAGGCTGAACCCGTAGTGAAGATGCCTGGAAATCTCTGTTGAGTAAACTAACGAACCAAGTGATATTCCTGCCCCCAGAGCTGCTTCCTTCCTGAAAGAGGTATCATTTTGTTGCTGCTGCTTTGCTGCTGATGTGCATTTCTGAGCTACCGGGTAACTAATTTTCTCTATAATTTTAATGGAAGAGTCAGGGAGAAAGAACATTGAGGGAGGAGAAGAGGAGAGAGGAACAGGTTTTAAAAATCCCATCTTTAAAAAACTGTGTATTGGGGCACTTAGTTGGTTTCAGCTCAGGTCATGATCTCACCATTTGTGAGTTCTAGCAGGCTCTGCACTGTTTCTGTATCTATTGAGCTGATCATGTGGGTTTTCATCCTTAATTCTGTTAATATGGTATATCACACCAGTTGATTTTGTATGTGGAACCATCATTGCATCCCAGGGATAAATCCCACTTAGTCATGGTGTATGAGCCTTTCATGTACTGTTGAATTCAGTCTACTAGTATTTTGTTGAGGATTTTGGTTGTTCAAAAGTGTGTTATTTAATTTCCACATACTTGTGAATTTTCCAGTGTCCTTATGCTATAGATTTATAGTTTTATTCCATTGTGGGGAATTTTATACCTGGTGGGGCACCTGGGCGGCTCAGTTGGTTAAGCATCTGACTTTGGCTCAGGTCATGATCTCGCAGTTCGTGGGTTTGAGCCCTGCATCAGGCTCTGTGCTCAGAGCGCAGAGCCTGGAGCCTGCTTCAGATTCTGTGTCTCTCTCTCTGCCCCTCCCCTGCTTGTGCTCTCTGTCTCTCAAAAATAAATAAACTTTATAAAAAGAAAAAAGAAAGAAAGAAAGAAAAGATACCTGGTATAATATCAGTCTTCTTAAATCCATTGAGATTTATTTTGTGACTTAAGATGTGATCTATCTTAGAGAATGTTCCATGTGCACTTGAGAAGAATATATATTCTGCTGCCCTTGGGTGGAATGTTTTGTATTTGCCTGTTAGGTCTATTGGTCTATGGAGTGGTTCAAGTTGCTGTTGTTCTATCTGTTATTGAAAGTGAGGCACTGGGGCGCCTGGGTGGCCCAGTCAGTTGAGCATCTGACTCTTGCTTTTGGCTCAGGTCATGATCCCAGGGTCGTGGGACCAAGCCCCACATAGGACTCCATGCTGAGCATGGAGCCTGCTTGAGATTCTCTCTCTCCCTCTGCCCCTCTCCCCTGCTCATGCACTCTCCTACAATTATAATATTGCTGTCTCTTCCTCCCATCAGTTCTATCAATGTTTGCTTTAAAGACTCAGGTGCTCTGATTTGGGGTATATACATAGTTATAATTAATGTATCTTCCTGGTGAATTGGCCCTTTATCATTATATAATATCCTTCTTGGACTCTTGTGAAAATTTTTGACTTAAAATATATTTTGTCTGATTAAGTATGGCCACCCTTGCTTTCTTTCTTTTGGTTGGCACTTGCATGGAATATCTTTTTCCATCACTTCACTTTTGGCCTATGCGAGTTTCCTAAGTCTAAAGTGAGTTTCTTGTGGAACATATAGTTGGATCTTTAAGCTTTTTGTATAGTTTGATTTTTTAATAATAAGCATGTCTTAATTTTTATAATTAATATTTCCTTAAGTTGTTACATTTCAGAACACTTTCCGAAATTACCCCTAGAGCTCATTCTACCAGCAAAAGGCTTAATGAGTTAAGCATCTAAAAACTCTCTTGCTTTTGCTAAGGCATGACATTTGCTTTTTAGATAAGTAAATTATTGTGAAAAACATTAACAAATAGAAAATTTGTGTAGGCAGATAATGCAAAATATTGAGTCTTCAGTTTGTCGTCAGGAACTCCTGGTCTATGCCACCACCTACCCCCAAAGCTCTGCATGCCATAGACTCTTGAAGATTGTTGCCTGAACTACAGAAACCTCCCTTAGCATCTCAATCCTACTGTTACTTATTTTTCAATATATAAAAGTTACCCTCTTCATTTCTTTCCCTTCAAAATACATATGTCTTAATAATTCTGGCTTATTAGAAAGTTAACACATGTTTGTTGTATAGAATTTAATTATTACAAGTTAAAAATAAAAGTTTCCCTGGGGTGCCTGGGTGGCTCAGTGGGTTAAGCATCCTACTTCGGCTCAGGTCATGATCTCACCACTCATGAGTTTGAGCCCTGCATTGGGCTCTGTGCTGACAGCTCAGAGCCTGGAGCTTGCTTCCAATTCTGTCTCTCTCTCTCTCTCTCTGCCCCTCCTCCGCTCACACTCTGTCTCTCTCTCTCTCTAAAAAATAAACATTAAAAAAATAAAAAGTAAATAAAAGTTTCCCCTTCATCTAACCATTCCCTAGAGAGAAACAATTTTAAGAATTTAAACAATTTAAAAAATTTTAACAATTTTGCTGCTTAATCCCTGCAGCAAATGTATATGTAAAATATTAAAATATATGTATATATTTTTACCTAAATGTTATCATACTAGACACATTGTTGTATAATCCTACTTCATTCCACTTGATAATAGTACATCATGGGCAAATTTCCCTGTAGATTTTACCTTACCCATGTAAATAACTATAAAAGGTTACTATGTATAGCTATATCATAATTTACTTAATCTCCTATTCATGAGTATTTAGGCTTTCTAATATTTCACTATTATAAATAATGCCACAATCTTTGAACCTTTGAATCTTTACATCTTTGAACCTTTGCATTGAGAGAATTTCCTGAGGGCAAAATGTTTGGTCATAAGGTAAATATATTTTGTGAGTAGAAATATGCACTAAAAGAGTGTTCATAAAGTGGTACATAATATCCCCAAACTGGAAACAACTTAAATGTCCATTAACTATAGAATGAATAGATAAATGTTAGTGTATTTTTGAAAAATGTTTATTCATTTTGGGGGGGGAGGGGCAGAGAAAAGGGGAGATAGAGGATCCAAAGCAGGCTCTGAACTGACAGCAGAGAGCCCAGTTCGGGGCTTGAACTCATGAACCCTGAGATCATGACCTGAGCTGAAGTCAGGTGCCTAACTGACTGAACCACCCAGGCACCCCAGTTTTAGTGTATTCATGCAAAGGAATACCACATTGCAATGAAAGAATGAACTACTGTTACATGCAACAACATAGATAAATCTCAGACAATACTGAGTGAAAGAAATGTGACAAAAAAGAATACATACTACGATTCCAAGAATTAGCAACACTAATCTATCCGGATAGAAGTCAGGCTAGTAAGTATCTTTAGAGGGAGTGTGTCAACTGGGAGAGTGGATAACGGAACCTTTTAGGATGCTGGGAATGTTCTATATCTTCATCTAGATGATGGACTCACAGATGTAGTCCTTAAAAACTATCAGGCTATGGCCTTAAAATGTACACACTTTACTGCAAGTATGTCAGACCTAAAAATTTTAAAATATCTATACAGATCTTATGAGATCTTCTTTCAAAAAGACTCTTAACACTTTATAACTGTAGGAGATAATTTTTCCCTAAAGCTTAAAATATGCTCTATTTTCTTTGAGTCCCCAAAATGGTACTTTATAAGCCCCTCAAACAGGGTTATTCATTTCCTCCAAAGCCTGGAATTATTTCTTTCCAAACCCCTGAACCATATCTTCATCTTTAATATTCCTAAAATTACCATCATTTTCCTGTACTATACACAACTGAGTTTACAGATCATAAACCTCAGACAAAGGCATCTAATGATCAAAACGCTATCTTTAAGCTTGGGGGAAAACTTTTGGAATACTAGAGGCAAGTCTCCTGCCTGCCCACATGGAAACAAATTGAAGTACTTATAGGTCTCTGAACATGCTACATGCTTTTCCACCTCCATTCTGTGCATGCTGGTCATCTCCCTAGAATATTCCAAATACTAAAGTGCTCTTACTGAAATATACAATATTCCAGGCATTCTGGCAGGCCTAGAAATAAAAAGATAAAAAGTATACCATCCTTCCCTTCTTCCCCACAGTGGGGGAGACTGACATGTCAACCTATAAAGACCATGCCCATGCCAGCCAGCCAAACTTTGTGCAACTTTTAATCTATACAAAAATGCAATACATGTATTCCTGTTCAATTTAACTTAGCGGGTTTCAGTGCAGCGTCTATCTTCTCTCAAGTTTCTTCTTGTTTTTGTGATATCAATTACCAACCCTCCTCCCTGCTCCCCCAACTTTGGAACATCTCGCAGGGAGCTTTCTGTTTACTTTGACATGGCTTCTGAAACTATGCTCCTTAAAATCTCTCCTAATCGGAAAATTCAATAGCCTTTTTTTTTCATTCCACCTCTTCCTTGACTTTTGGCTGCATATCATTCATTCATTCATTCATTCAACAACTATGTACTGAATAACAACTATGTTCCAAGCAGTGATGGAAATAGATGAAAATCCCTGCCCTCTAGTGGAAGACAGCACAACCCAAACAAGTAGCAGATGGTATGATGGACAATAAATAAGTGCTATAAAAATAAAGCCTTTTGTTACATACTCCACATATACAGAGCCTTTATTCAGATTAGAGAAGTCCATAGAGTAGGTATTGTTCATTTTCTAATTTCTTCCAGTCCAGATGCAATTTGTTTCAGGGGTCATTTTTTTTTTTCATAAGAACAATGGTTGCCTAGTAATATAACTGGCACTCCCATCTTTATCACGTTTCCAGGGAAACAAATCCAGAAAATTAACCCAAAGCCAAAATTGTCTATAAAGGAAGGAAGGGGGCTTGTCAAATCATTTTCCAAAGATCCAATGAAAAACCTATTGATAGTACTTTGGAATAAAGATTAAATGAAGTATTTGTAGTCACAGAAGGAACAAGTATTACAGTTTAGTCTCAAGATTCCACCCCAAACTGACCACTTGACATGTTCTCCTACCCTCCTTGTTCTCACCTGACTACACATGTAAACTCGCTTCTCTAGTGTGGCTGACCTGCTTGTATTACTAGATATTAGGTTTGCTCTGCCCTGGCAGGAAGCATTTCAGAGGCAGGCATAGTATCAGTTTCAGGATCATCTGTCTCTGGCACATGTGTCTACATTTGCTTCCCATCCATCTAAACAGACTCACCTCTAACGCTTGTGTGACATTCATTCCAAGCCACTGCCCTGCTTGGGCATGTGGTTCTACTTTAATCTCTGGCTTCTAGGTACCTTTTGTTCTAGATTAAGAGTTCTTAATGTGGGGCTCAAAGGTCCATCTCAAGGAAGCATGATATCTTCTGGACTGTATGCAAAATTTGAGCATCCATTTTTCTGCTTAGAAGATCCTTAGCTTTCAACACATTCTCCAAAGAGTCTTGTGATCCCCTGAAGAGTTAAGAATGATGGGTCTATTGAAGACATTATGCTAAGTGAAATAAACCAGTCACATAAAGACAAATACAGGATTCCACTTATACGAGGTACCTGGAATAGTCAAATTCAGAGCAGTTAAAAGCAGAATGGTGATTGTCAGGGGCAGAGGGGAAAGAAGAGTGGGGAATTAGTGTTTTGTTCAATGAGTGGAGTTTGTTTTTGGGAAGACAAAAAAGTTTTAGAGGTAGATGATGGTGATGGATGCACAACGTAAATGTACTTAATTCCACAGAATTGTACTCTTGAAAGTAGTTAAAATGGTAATTTTCTATTATGTACATTTTAACACACACACACACACACACACACACACACACACACACACACACATACACATGGCTGGTCTAGACAACCCTTATATTTTGCTGCCAGCTGTTGACCTGACTGTGCAGGTTATGATTCAGAGTCCTCTCTCAAAATAGAATCAAGTAAGCAATATGCAACTGTGAAATAATGCCATTATATAAGGAATAGAAAATAAAATAAATACAAATATGCCCTTCTATTACAAATACCTGAATCAAATTTGAAGTAATGTTTTAAACTCTCTCAGCCCTAATCTCCTCAGCCACATCTACGTCCACAGGAACTGGGAAGATAAAGAGTTAGCTTCCGTAATGTTTTATCCCTGCGGGACACCTTCAGCAAACTGCTCATAGTTTAGGTGTCCTGGCTGGACCCGATCCGCAGTCTGGTTTTGATATTCCTTAAGGAAGAAAAGCCTTGTTAACACGCACCTGAATGTGACTGTCAGAATCTGTTTATGGATCATTATGAGAAACACCTGTCTTAGCTTTTCATCTTGGCTTTAGATGTTTGACCAGCTTCCCTTTCTGGGTCCTTCCCCTTCAGTCTCCTGCATCCTGATGAGGTCATCTCCTTTACATATTTAAAATTTTTTTTTTCAGACCATAATGTTATTTTTATATTCCGTATAGAAATAGACTATAGAAATTACTATTTCTCTGTAGCCACAATAGAGATCAAGTCTTAGAATCAGGGGCAAATCCTGCTTGCTGTTTGAGCTGGGAATATGTTTATTCATCTTTCTTTCTTGGGCAGTTGTGCTCCAGAATAAGGTCATCTATTTCTCTTCTGCTCAGGAACCATTCATACTCAAATTCATACTTGTTTTTTCATTTTATATATCTGTCAATCTTTTCTGAAAGTCTTCATGTGTCAAGGCCTAACTGATAGTTTTCCTGGCTGTATATGCTCTTCAGAAACCCACTCAGGTGAGTTTTAATATCTAAGCTGGCCTCTTACATCCCTTGGAAAAGTCTCTGCTAGGGTGGAATATTGTTTATACAAACATGAATTGGAATTGAACTCACAAAAATTAAGTGCTGATGAGATGGGATGGGATGATAACATTTAGGGTGAGTATTTTTTCCTTTATTTATTTATATTATGTAATTAAAAAGTAATCTTAACCCTATTCAGAATGCTTCTATTTGGGGAGGCGCCTGGGTGGCTCAGTCGGTTGAGTGTCCGACTTCAGCTCAGGTCATGATCTCCTGGTTTGTGAGTTCAAGCCCTGCATGCATCGGGCTCTGTGCTGACAGCTCGGAGCCTGGAGCCTGCTTCAGATTCTGTGTCTCCCTCTCTCTCTCTCTGCCCCTCCCCAACTCACACTATGTCTCTGTCTCTCAAAAATGAATAAACATTTTAAAAGTTTTTTTTAAAAAGAATGCTTCTATTCATAATCCCAAGAATTATACTGAATGACAAAACCACCTTCTTCTTTTAATACCTCATGAGGATACACTGCTCAAAATCAGATGGTTCAAGGATACATCACCAAGTTTCTTCCTATGGCTGTGGTAGATGACTCTTTACAAGTCTGGAAGAAAAAAATCATTCTGATTCTGTTCTTGGGGTATGATTTAGGAGACTCCATACATCAGATAGACATTCTGTTGCCAGAATGGACCTAAAGGCAATTATTAAGGGAAATGCTGACTTAGTTCTAGGAATTCCTGACTTTGCCTTTAGGTACACTAAGGGGGATGGCCTGTACTACTGAGGTCAAAATCTGTGATCAGCTTCTTAATCTCCATGTTAGTAATTAGCCTTACTTTATAAACCTTTAATTGATTGGTGTCTATAACCTGTGGGCCCATATTTAAACAGCAACTGAGAATAGTAACATTCTAGGCCATCTTTAGAGAACATATAGTCTCAAAAGGTCAGCTCCCCATCTTCCAGTTTCCAGCTTAGAAATTTATGGAAGAGGACTTGAAAGATACATGTCTCCCCCTTTTCCAGGTACTCTGAATTCTTCCCTTCTATCAAGCTGAGTATCTATCAAAGACCTACTGCCTCAGTCCATTACAGAATTGCTATGACTGAGTTGGCTTTTTAATATTATGCCTCTAGCTTATAGTTGCTATAAGAAATTGCAATTAAAAAAATATGGTCAAAGACATTGTCTAATGAAATCTCCTTTATAAAATATCCTTGGGAATCAATTGTGGAATAGCTCTGCTTTGTCCTGGGACCCAGTATGCTGGGTATAATGAAAACTATGTATCTTGCTATGTCTTATTTTTCCCCTTGGCTACTCAGAAGCTCAGAGCTAAATACACGAACACACACACACACACACACACACACACACACACACACGCACCCCCCCCACAAGTATATGTATACATATGGAAACAAACAAGTGTTTAATGTTCTTTAATTCCAGTTCCATCTTGAATTTGTTTTACATTCTTTCTTGTTTATATAAATGATACAATGTGATCTTTAAGAAATTTTTCTAAATTACCTCATAAATAATTCTCTACAGATGTTCCCTTTTCCTTTTTGGTGTTTCTGATTTGCCTACAAATTGGATTCTGTCTAGCAACCAATGTAGTCAAACTGAGAAAAACAACATCGACAGTTTTTTAATACCCTATTTAAAGAGTAAGAATTAAATCACCAGCACTGAATGTAATTGTGGCAAACATTCCCTCCCTGCAAATTCTCTGTGGCTTGAGAATACCCAGGCTAATTGGTCCTGGAAATAATTAGAATGCAACTGGATTTTTGTGTTGCAAATAGTTATGCTTCCAGATGAAGAACTTGGCAGTGGGAACTTCTGCAGGTATAACAGCCGAGGGTGAGGACCATTAGGACAAAGGGCTAACCTTAATAAGGGCCCACATGGTGCTAGGGTACATTAGCTTTCTGCTACTGGTGGTGATATGCTGGAGGTGGCTCTTATCCACTCACAAGAGCTAATTGTTAAAATTTCAAGAGTTTTTGGGCCAGTTGATATTATGGTGATTAAAATGGGCCATGGTAGGAGTACTACCATGTAAACTGGCAAATGCCACAATTTAGCCCCTCCATCCCCAGAGAGCTGGTTGTTAGACATTTACTAGTCCACCACCACTTGTCTGGCTTATCACACACAACTAGCAAGGAGACAGGTAATTCTGTCCCCATTTTATAAATGAGGAAGCAGACCAAAAAAGTTTTTTTTTTTAGGCTTTAGGGAGAAATTACAGAGGGGAAAAAAAAAGTTCTGTAACAGAAACTGCCAAAGCAGGAATAGGTACAGGTACAGTGCTGACCTTAAGGGCTATATTCAGAGAAAAAAAGATCTCATTCAGAGGAAAACAATGAGCTAATCTAAGGAGACTGCCAAGTAGAGGTTCAGAAGGCTGTAAGGAGAACAATTTCAGCGAGGGACAAAGAGACCAAACAAAAAGGCATCCAAGGGGAACTCAAGTCTCCTCTACCCCTTCAACTCCGCTTCTCCCTACCTGGTTGGAAGAATCACATTCAAAGGCAAGAAATTCCACCACCACCACCCTCAAGTAGAAAGGGTTTGCTCATGCTTGAAGACAAGAATTGGGCTATATTTCCCTGGAGGTGAAACTTTCAGAAAAGTTAAAAAGTCAGTACACAATAGTACATTTCTTTTCCTCCAGATGTACTTCCTATCAGTGACTGGAATGGAAAGGGCCCTTGGCTGTCCCCAGCACCCCTTACTACCTTCCTCCTTTTTGTGTCCCCCTCTTTTATCTGCCAGCAGTTAGATCCAAGGCAACTGCGTTGGCTCAGAAAAGTCCAATATGGGCTGCCAGTGCCAGTTCAGCTATAGGGCATCCAGGTGAGGTTCTAGTTGGTAACAAATTTAGGTTTGGAGCTAACTAATCACCAAGCCTTACTCTGCCAGGCATTGTTCTTGCATGTTATTTCCCTCAGGAACCTTGAGGGGAGGAGGAACTATGGTCTGGGCCATGGGTAAGGTAAGCCTGGATCCATGGTACCACCCATTATTGTTTTCCCAGAGACCGTGGGAATGAAGAGCTCATATAGTTGACAAGTGGCAAATCCAGAATTTAAAGCAGGTTCTCTTACTACAGGGCCTGTGCTCTATTCAGGGAGCTCTTTCTGTGACATTGGGCTGAGCCAGGAGACCTTGGGTGAAGCTCTCCTGCGGGGGTCCCATAGGAGAGTTGAACCTCTCTCCTCATATGCTGATCTGTTTTCTGGGAAAGGGAGAAAGAGTGTGAAGGCAGATAAAAGTCCTTTTTTTTCTATGAGTGATATCTTAAGTAATTAAGTAATTAGTTAATAATTGGTCTTAATTGATGGTAGCTAATTTTGCAATCTATTACTAAACTATGATTATAATGCTTGGTCTCCAGGACCAAAATATGAAATCTGAATTATGAGTAGTTCAAGCAGCACCTCTTCTATCTCTGCTCAAATATTTTGTCTTATTCTAGAGTAATTAAAAAGGAATTTGGAGCTTGGATTCAACTAGTCCCCCAGCTGATCAAAATGTAGTATAAATGATGCTATCTTCAATATTTCCTTGGGATTTCCTAAGTTTCTACTTGAGTTTATAGAGGAAAACCTTTAGCCAAGACATCTAACTGCTACCTCTCCTTCTTCTGACATTCATGAAGCCACTTATGGCAGATCCCAATGGGTGTGCCTATCCATCAGCCAGCTCGTTCTTCTGGCTTACAGATTCCTGATTTTACCTATGTAGAGGAACACAATATGTGTAAGAAAGACTCTCTACTTCCAAGGATGAACAATGATTAGTCTAAACCAAACATGGTAATCCATTCCCCCTTGTTCACAGATGGGTTAGAAGTGTGTATTTCATCAAATTCTGGCCAATGGCATCTGAAAAGACAGTTGTTGGCACTTCTGCAAAATTGGACAGAAATGTATGCAAGAGAAACTTCCTCCTCCCCTGCTTTAGTTTTGCATATGAAACAGAAGCTGCCATCTTAGCACCACAAAAAAGGCCAAGAAGATAATAAGAAAGCTGATCCAAGTCCTAACATCGTTAAAACAAAGACTTAACCCAGAATTATCTACTTCAAGGCTTATTATCATATGAGAGAAAAATAAATCCTATTACTTAAACACCATGTAGACATATACTCTATAACTTGCAACCCAAATCATCCTAATCAACATACCTTATTATTTTACAACTTACCCCAAAATCCCCGTGAAGTGGTGGCAAGAAAATCCCATTGAAGGAACAGTGGGAGTAAGGGCAGTAACTAGTGTTGAAGAGTTCAAGGATGCTTTCATGGCATTGTTGATAGTTTCCAGTGCCTTGGATTTGAAACTCATCGAATGGAAGAGTCATCTCAAATCTCTTGGTGCAGGGGCCACTGTAAAGTTCACTTACATTCATTACTATTTCATATCCAGGGTGAAAGCATGGGTCCCTGAGGATTCCATTTGTACCCTGAATGGAAAAATCACATGAAGACATCATGTGCAAATATGTTGGGTACAAAAGCACCACTCTGCCTTCATTTATGTGTAGGAATTTTACAATATGTTAGCGTTGGCATCAATATACCCTTGCCATGCCTTTTTCACCCTTAGGAATAGTCAGATTTGTATAATAGGCACCAGAAGTGGTATCAGATGTAAATGAACTTTCACTATTCATAGAAAGCTAATAGAGTTCAAGCTGGAAGAAATGCCATTATTTTGGAATGTCCCCTAGTGCTTAGTACAAATGAAAGATTCACAAGGAAAACTCTCAAGGCTCTCACAAGTCCAAGCTGGGGTAGTTCTCCAGGAGGAGTCTGCCCACACCCCATCCCCACTTTCAAGCAAAAAATCAGAAGCTCCAACAGCTGAAAATGCCTTAGAGCATTTAAGCCAGGAGTACCAAAATGACTTTTAACCCACACCTCAGTATGTTCAAGAGAAGAAAGGGGGCTGGTATGAAAAAAGGCTTAGTAGAGCCTTGGGGCTCAGTAGGTATCTCTCAGTAGCTCCTATTCCAATGGGAGGTGCCTTATTGACAGTGCTTCTGAGAACCAGAGTGAGAGCTTTGGAGGAGAGCAGGGAACTGGTTGCCCTTTCAGGGGAGACAAGACTCAGCTGGATGTGACATCCTTGCTGTGTGTGTCAGGGTGTGCCTGGTACTCACATGATTTTGAGTGTGTTTAACTTTTCTTGTCTTCAAGAAACAAAAAGCGTCTGGGGGAAAAGACTTGAAGTGTTGATGGATAAATTCTGTTTTCCCTGAGTGTTTTTCTCCTTCTCTCCAGGTTGTTTCTAACAGCCCTGTTTTCTGCAGTTTGTTGGAAATGGAGACTAAAAAGTGCTAAAGAGCTTATAAATTGCACAATCCCCCAACAATACTCTAGCATGTAGTTTTCACTGTCAAGCCCACAGGGGTGAGAAATTATTTGCCAAGAAAGGATTTGAGTTGTGTCCTTGGAGACAGTGCAGTAAACAAACACAGGAGGTGATGTCTGGATGGGACGATTCACAGGGGTCGACCAGATGTAGTTAGATATCCTGTTTGAAAAGGTTTGGAAAGTACAGTAACCAAGTTCAGACCAATTACTGAAGTAGAAAGAGACAACAACAGGATGTGGGGGCTGGTGGCCCAGATGTGGGGAGGGTGGGTCTGGATTCAGTTAAACTTGCCTGAATGTCCTTGGCCAGTTTCTGCCTGAGCGCTTGATCCTTCCCATAGCATAAGAAGCTGTGCGTGTACACGCTGTAGTCCTTGCCATAGAGGCGAAAGTGCAGAGCGTTGCTTGGAGACTCAATCCTCTCGTTTTGGGGCACAAAAGTGATTTGTGTAGAGGCTCCCCCAAGGTCTAAAGCTCCATAGGTTCCCTGAGAATTGCCTCCATTTGGCTTCAGGTTGAGCCAACTCAATTTCTGAAAGAGAGTACAGTCATCAGTGGCAGCAGTTTCTGGACACCTTTGTTTCACACTATATCTTGGACTCAGGGACTTTCTAAGGTGAAGAAAAGGGGACATAAGGTGACACAAAGGTCACTGAAGGCTCCTGAATCTGTATAAGATCAACAGCAGGTTAAGGGACTTTGAAGATAAAGCTCAGACTGCAGCAACATAGAAGTGGCATAGCCAGTGTTTATGAACAAGGAATGTGGGCTGAAAAGACTCAAGTTCAAGTCTCCACTCATTTGCTCATTAGCTATGTGACCTGGAACAGAATAATTACCTTCTCTAGGCCTCAGTTTGAGACTCCTAAATGAGGGAATTCCTCATATTGTTCTGAAGATGGAATCAGACAGTACATGGAAAGTGCTTAGCACAGCACAAGACACACAGCACTAGGCAAATATTTGCTATTTTTATTTTTAATGATAGATTTTTTACTTCCTCTCTGTCTCCCTAAGGTGAAAGTATGATTTCCTCATCCTCCAAGAGGAAACGTTCTTATACTAAAATTCATCAGAATACCGCTGGTGACCCTTGCAATTGTGGGGATAAATTACTTCATCCATTCATCCATCATTCATTCTGGCTACCGATCCAAATCCTGCCTGAGATAGCAATGGCACTGACCTCCTGGGAGCTACCTCCCTTGGGTGCTGTGAGATAATCACCTGAGTGAATTTTCCCAGCAGATAGTTGATAGTAATCCAGCCATAGGCACCTTCCTCTTGGCCAGTGATGATTCTAGCACCATGGAAGTCAAAGTGGTAGTTGTTGAGGCTCTTGGTCACCACACTCAGGACTTTGTCTGCCAACTGTTCATTTTCCATCCTGCACAAAGAAGAGCTGAATTTACTGGTTTTGTTGAATAACTACAGGTACTCATTTCAGTCAGAGCTTCCAGCAACACTCCTAGGAAGCGAACCATAACTTGCTGGAAGAAACAGAGATAGAGATTCACACACACAGCTGTCTGAGGAGCCCTCCTTTTGGGTGAGGCAGAACTAGTCTTTTGCCCCCCCCCCCAATCCAAATCCTTCCAGTCCCTACATAGACTGCTCTTCCTAAAATACCATTTTTTGCTGTTGCTCCCTGGCTCCAAGATATTATCAAAGTAATTTTAATTTGGGGGGCGGTGATGGCTGGATATTGGTTATCACCACACCTATAGATGACGAATGCTACATTAGCCATTGCTGGTGGCTTCTAGCTAGTTCCAGAGTCAGGCTCTGCTTGAGGTTTTTAATTAGGGCTGTAGTAGACACCAGGTGGCAAATGTCCTGGGACAGATACCAAACCTCCATTGGAGCCAGACTGGGAAAAAAAAATCTTATTCACATTGAATCTCAGTTCTTGGGTCTGTTTGAGACATTGAGACCTAGAGAAGGAATCTTCCAGGGTTGTCATAACGAAGATGGGATACATCTGCTTCTGAGATCTAGACTACACAATGTTGAAAGCCTCTAGGTCAGAGAATGCTGTCTTCCAACCACAGCTGAATCCTCTCATCACTCATCTGAATAGCTTCACACGCTTCCTGTGGCTGCCTCATCCCCAGTTCTCCTCCCTCCCAATCCACCTCTCTTCCAGTGTCGTCATTTGTGTACCATCCTGTAATGGCTACCCATTATCTCCCAGATGAACACCAAACTCCCAGTGTGGCCCACAAGGCACTTCATGCGCTGGACCCTGCCTCTTCAGAATTCCACTTAGAATCCTGATCCTCCCATTTACCACGTGTGTGAATTTGGGTGAGTTACTCTACACGTGTATGCCACAGCTCCCTTATCTGGCTAAGAATAGCCAATAATACCTCCTCAAAGAGTTATAATGATTAAAGCACAGCGCTAACATAGTAATGGCTCAACAAATACAAGCTGCTTCATAGCTATTATTACTATTGTTTTTATTATTATTTTACTATATGCAGTCTATGTTCTATCAATGCAGAACTATTTATGGTCCTCTGAATATGCCCTGGTCTCTCACTCATCCCTATATTTGCACTTCTGTTAGAACGCAAGCTTCAGGAAGGCAGGGACTTGTCCTCTTCACTGCTGTGTCCCCAGCACTTAGAACAGTGTCTGCCACATAACAGATGTTGGAGAAACATAGGTAATAGAATGCGTGACATCTTCTCTGGCTTTAATGTGCCCTTCCCCCACCCTCCAGCTTGTCCTTCATGAATCAGTTCCTGTGTTTCCTCCTCCCATTCTGGGCAGGGCCAAATGTGCTCCCACAGCAGCTCTGAACACTTCTCTGTTGAAGAACTGATTGCCTGTATCGAAACTCTGATCTCCTTGAGAGCTGAGTCACCTACTTTCATGTCCCAGGACAGAGTAGGCAGGCAAAACATGCTGAATGAATGAATGAACGAACAAAAGATAACGCACACGGGTACTCAGTGGTGACCAATGAAGATGTGCTAGTTGTGACTATTTGTGTCTTGGGACCTCTGTGGGTCTCCTCTGGTCTTCCTCCTCCCAGATATTGGATAGCTAAATTGGTAGTCTCAAATCCCAGAGTACAGAGGCTCAACATTTCTCTCTTTGTGCCCCTGCCCCCTTGAATTCTCTGGGGGCAGACGGGCAAGAGGACTTTTTAAAATCATACTTTAAACTCCCACCATTACACATACTAAGAATTTGGGAGTTTTACCCACTTCCTGAGATCTTCTTTCTAAAGTGTTGCCATTAAGGATATCTAAATTTGGGGTGTTAGGGAGGTGTGGCACTATCGCGTAACTTCAGAGGCTCTCACAATGCCAAGCCTAACCCCCAGCCCTCTTTGTCCCCACCTGTTGCTATACCTGAGCAACCGCATGCCTGCCGTAGCTCCCAGGTAAACAGGCGTCCCTTGGTGCTGGGACTTTGGAATCACTTGACTGGCTCTTTCCATGCATTCAGTCAGATAAGCATCTATTTCGTTTAATCTTTGAGCATATCTTGAGATTCCGGGACCTAAGGAAAGATGTAGAAGCAGATGACAATCTTTTTTAAAAGTACAGGACACACTTTGATAATATTAGAGCAGGGGCGCCTGGGTGGCGCAGTCGGTTAAGCGTCCGACTTCAGCCAGGTCACGATCTCACGGTCCGTGAGTTCGAGCCCCGCGTCGGGCTCTGGGCTGATGGCTCAGAGCCTGGAGCCTGTTTCCGATTCTGTGTCTCCCTCTCTCTCTGCCCCTCGCCCGTTCATGCTCTGTCTCTCTCTGTCCCAAAAATAAATAAACATTGAAAAAAAAAATTAAAAAAAAAAAAGATAATATTAGAGCAAAACACTGGTGTCTTTAGAGACCATCAAAGAAGACAGCTTTTTGGTGTGATATATTAAGTTATATATGATGTGATATATTACGATATATTAAGTTGGTGTACTTAGAGGGTGACTCTCTGAACCTGGCCTTGATAAGATCTATTTTCAGGCCTCAGACTGGGTCTGTCCACTGTTCAATAATTTTGCCGCTGGATGGCGCAATTTTCACATTCAATTGCGTAATCTTCCTTACAGGTTCTCTCAAAGTTTAATGGGGATCTCACAGACAGCTACCCTAGAGAGCTGCTTTTTGATGATTCTTCTGTAAAGTTGTAACTAACACTAATGCCTAGAAAAATTAAAATAAGCACAAGGTACACTGGCTTTTACTGAAAAGACAGGAACCGCTACTAACTAGCTATGTGATCATGGCCAGTACCTAAAATTGCTGAAGTGGAGTTTCTTCCTTTGTTAGAATACGTGTCTCCTCAGAGATTTTTCCACTCTGAAACCAAGTCCCCCTAGTGAAACTATTTTTCCAGTGTTAGAGCAAAACTAACTGTTGCTAAGAAGAGGATTAGAGCCAAGATTCCTTAAGCTTTTTGAAGTTATGCTTAACAATTTCAGCTCACTTTAAAATAAACATCTACACCGTCAGTGCTTTTTAGTGAAAATGTGAATTAAAGATAATGGACAGATATGTTATCCATATCTTTCACAGGTTTTTAAAAGATCCTATTTACTTAACAGTAATGAAAAATCAGCTCTAAGTTATCAGTTTTGATTCAAAAAGGCTAGCCTTCAAGAACTGGAGGCTTTCCACTCAACTTTCATCTAAATATTTGATTAGAGAATTCTCTCTTTTGAGAAGGGAAAAGCCCTGCGCGTGTTAGGCCAGACACACATGGGATGAGTCTCAGAAGAAAGGTAGCTACTAAATTAAAAAAGCTACTAAATTAAAATTTTTAAAGCTTTTAAAAAAAATGGAAGGCAGTGAATTAACTAGAAGTCAATAAAATGAGGGATTTGGGCTTTAAGAAATGCTTAAAGTACCATCTCAAAATGGACGAGGCCAACATCTGAGGACATCAAGCTACTGGGTAAAATGACTTGCTCTCTTGAAAACATCTCCTCTCTACCACTTTCTTGGAAAACTTTGAAAATTGGGGGACCCCACAGGCCATCAAAGTAAAAGTCAATCTTCTTGGAGCTAGATTACCTGTCTGACTAAAAATATACAATGGGCCCCTGACTCAAAAGGCCAAGAGAGATAAAGGTAAAAGAGGATGGTGCAGTGTGGTAACATTCAGTGCATGTTGGGGTATTGGGTGGATGGAGTGGAAGGAGCTGAATGGACAACTCTAACCTGTTCTGTGACCTTAGGAGAAAACTAACTAGGAACAAAAGTCAGTATGTAACGCGGTGATTCAAAGTAGCAGCGAGCCTGGAGTGCAGTTAAGAGACCTAGATTCTTGTCCTGGTTCTGTTGCTACCAATAAGTCACTAGTCTTCCAGGTTTTTGCTTCCTTCTCTGAGAACAAGATTGAAATGACCCACGAGGTCCTTTTCCAGGCCTAGGAGTCTATGATTTTGGCCTTCTGTGCCTATGTGAAAACTAAAGGCTTTTGAAAATTTCTTCCAAGCTGTAGCTTAGGGGACCAAGATTAAGAGTAACCATTCTTTGGACCAACAGCATCAACATCACCTGGGAACCTGTTAGAAATGCAAATTCTGGGGCCTGTCCCAGACCTACTACCTCAGAAACTCTGGGGGTGGAACCCAGCATCAGTGTTTTAACAAACCCTCCAGGGGGCTCTGCTAAAGATTCAAATTTGAGAACCACTGGAGAAGTCGTGGGTTCAAAGTTGAGCAGATCTCCATTTGAACCCCAGTTCCATCAATTACTAGCTCAAAGCAACCTTAACAAGTGGCATAACCCCTCTTAAGCTCAATGCCCTCATTTTTATTTTATTTTATTTTATTTTATTTTATTTTATTTTATTTTATTTTATTTTATTTTTTAAAGTTTATTTATTTTGAGAAAGAGATAGCATGAGTGAGGGAGGGGCAGAGAGGGAGACAGAGAATTCCAAGCAGGCTCCGTGCTATCAGCGCAGAGCCCTACACAAGGCTTGAACTCATGAACCATGAGATCATGACCTGAGCCAAAACTAAGAGTTGGGCACTTAACCAACTGAGCCACCCAGGCACCTGATCCTCATTTTTAAACCATGGGACTAATATTCCATATGTCAAAGGGAGACCGTGAAGATGAAATAATGCATCTACAGCACTTGGTGCATGGCACACAGAAGTGTCCAGGTGATGGGAGCTACCATATTACTCAAGGGTTTTAAAGTTTGTTTCTTCCTCAAGGGCTCCATCATTAAGGACTGATTTCAATATTATTTTTATAATGACAATAAAATAGCAACAACAGCAGCTCCACTATGTTCTTTTACCCAACTTCCTTTTTCTCATGTGTTCCACTTGCCACACATGTTCTCATGTATGTTCTCCTCATGTTCTCATGCCCCACTGTCTCCCGTCCCCCCTTCTCCTTCATCTTACCTTTCAGCTTGCACTCTTCTATCTGGTGCACCACCCCTGTGTCATTCTCCTTTTCCGCTGGCCACTTATAGATGTACAAACTCGTGTGAGAAGAGCCTGCATCCAGCACAATCCCATACTGAGAGTAAAACATAACAAGAATTTATCAGCATTACAATATTCTTCTCCATACTCAGCTTGCAACAGAAAGGAGACAAAGATAGGAGTTTTCAAAAACGAAGAGAAGGATTTTAATTCAAGACAGACATGGGGGTGGAGGGGGTATGCCTGGTGTCACCCTGATCACAAGACCTACCAGGATACCAATCCCTCTAGAACAGTGGCTCTTAATGCTGGTTGCACATTAGAAATATCCAGGTCTTACCCAGGATGGGGCCTGAGACTCAGTATGAATTAGAAGCTTCTCAGGTGATTCTAATGGCCAGCCAGGAATCAGAACCATATGCTGAAGCAGCTAAGACAATATGGATGGAACAGACAACCATGAAACCAGCAGTGCCCAAACTTATGTACACACTGGAATCATGTCAGAATCACCTAGAGAGCCTCAGAGGCTACTGATGCCCGTGTTCCATCCCCAGATATGTGGTTTAATTGGTCTGGTATGTGGCCTGGGCTTTGGAAGAGACACATGGAAAATACTAAGCGTGTTTGCTTTTTAATTATGAATATAACTATATATTGTATTCAATAAAACTTTTAAAATATGTATTTTCATGTTTTGGGCTTTTGCATCTAGGGGGTATGAAAGCAAGAATAAAGGAAGAAAGATGATGGGAAGACAGGGGGAGAAGTCAGTATGAGAAAGAACTAGATGGTCAGAGGAGAAAGGGGGAAAGAATAAAGTCCTCACATTACATTTCATGAGTACGTTAAATGTACCAGGGAGATGTGCTGTCAAAACTGTGCTGTAGTGTAGGTACTCTTTTTATCCGTGCTATAGAGGTAAGAAACTAAAGTACAAAGAGGTTAAGTAATTTACTCAAGATACAGAGCCAATAGGTGACAGAGCCTGGATTTGGATCACAGTCACACCCAAGACCTCATGCTGTATATACAGACAAACATAGGAGCAAGGGCAGAACAACAGCTCTCAAACTGATCCCCTATTAAAGGCTTTTAACAAGGGGTAACTACAGCCAAGTGCACAGATTTTAGGTGTGCATCCCAATGAATTTTTGCATATGTGCACATCCATATACACCACCATCAATATCGAGATTCAGAACATTTTCTACTCCTGAGAAGGCTTCCTAGTGCCCCTTTCAGTCAGTTTCTCCTGAGGGTAACCTTTGTCTTGATTTCTATCACCATAGATGAGTTTTGCTTATTTCTGAGCTGCGGTAAAGAGACTCACACTGTGTGTCTCCTTTATGGGTAGCTTCTTTTCCTCTATACTGTCTCTCAGATGCTTCCAGACTGTGTGCAGCAATAGTTCATCCTTTTTGTTGCTGTGGAATATTTCATTTTTTACTGCATGCACTATAGTTTTATCCATTCTATTTTTGGTGGACATTTGAGTTGTTTCCAGTTTGGGACTACTGGGCATATAACTGCCAGGAACATTCTTGCACATGTCATTTTGTGGATATAAGCTCTCATTTCATTTGGATATCGACCTAGGAGTAGACTGCCGAATGCCTTTTTTAATTTATTTTTTTAACATTTCTTTATTATTGAGACAGAGACACAGAGCATGAGCAGGGGAAGGGCAGAGAGAGGGGGAGACACAGAATCCGAAGCAGGCTCCAGGCTCTGAGCTGTCAGCACAGAGCCCGATGCAGGGCTCAAGCGCACGAACTGTGAGATCATGACCTGAGCCGAAGTCGGACGCTTAACTGACTGAGCCACCCAGGCAGCCCCCGAGTGCCCTTTTTGATCATCTCATCTTCATCTTTGGTTACATCCCTAAGTTCAATCAGGAAAAATGCCATGATTGGATAACAATGTCTGCCATGATTTTGTGAGGAGAGCATGACAGCACATGTACTTTTATTTATCAGCCCTATACTAGAGAGAAACATGAAGGAAAGCAAACGGGGAAGCAGAAGGAAGAGAAAAAGAGGAAGCATTTCTAAAATGTGAGCCAATCACTCTCATCACACTTTGCTACTGTGGACCTCAAAGTGTGGTCTGCCTCTTGATAATGCTCAGCTCAGCAGCTGTTTTATATATATCCTCTCACACTGTCTTATTACTTGGTAAGAACCTAAGAACTTCCAGGGAGAAAAGAAGACAAGAATGAGGATTCAAGAGACCTCCCTGGACCACTGGGAAGAGCTACAAGTGGACTCTGCTGAGGTGTCAAGCTTTATTCTGTTTTTCCAGATTAGGGAGTGTCAGTGTGCAGCAGTGGGAGGATCCTTGACCCTCCATAACCTCCACAGTGTTCTCAGCTTAGTTACACACAGCAGGACTCCCTGTGGCAATGAGCATTATGCCCTTAAAAAGAAAAATGCCTGTATGCTTGGCAAGAAAGCAAGCTGGACAGACTCCTCTGCAAGCAGGCTTGCAGTGAGAGGAAACCACGAATTGACTTAGGTATTGACCACTGCCGGCAGAGAGGGGAATGCCTGGGGTCTGGGGCCTTTGGAACCATGGGAAGCCTCCTAGAGTGGAGAAAGAGTCTCAGAGGTTGCACAGCAGAAAATTCTGTTGTTCCCTAGCAGGGTCCGTGAATCCTTCCCGCCAGAAAATGTTCCAACCACAGCAGCAGATGATAAAATCTATCAAGGCAGCAGCAGCAAGCAGCCTCTATCTGGAATCAGGACATTCTATTCTTTGTTGACATGAAGGTCACTCTTCCAGTAAAGCAAAGGAATCAGCCTTACTTCTATCAGCCTGCTTCTCGAAGGCCTTACACAGGGAGGTGGCTAAGAAACGATTGTTTTCACTACATTTCGCTTGTCAAGTGTTTGAGAAGGTGGAGTGTATACTGTAACACAGGCATTGAGGACATTTCACCTTGTGTATACAGCAGACTGGAATGCTAATCTGTTGAACGGTGCCAAATATTTTTTGTCTTCGGAAGTGGTTTGCAGAGTAAAGAATTGGCATCGCTTGCTGCTTGAGGGACAGATAAAGCTTGATTGTATGAACATTCTGTTTGAACATTTTGGAAGTCTGCCTTTCATTGTTACAAAACTGTCAGCATTTTTACACATTCCCATCTTAGAGCTAGAAGTTCATTCCATCTAATCTTTGTATTTGATAGATGAGAAACTATGTCCGGTACAATTTGACAACTTGCCTAACAAGTCCAGATAGTGAAGGCCTTAGGAGACCCATGTGGGGCCCAGGTGGCCACCGCCTTTTGTTTCTTTTTCACAGCAGCATTTCCAGTGCATGTTCCAGCGAGCACAAAGCCTGCAAGGATCCAGGCAAATAAACCTTCCCAGAAATCTGGGGAAAGCTGAATGTGCTCTCTCTCTTTCTCTCTCCTGGGTTCATAAACCCACTAGGTAGTGAATGCTTCACAGAAGTCTGGTGGTGGAGAAACTTGCCTAACTTTGTTTGAGCCAGCATTCCCTAGACTCCATGACAACAGAATTGTTTAAAATAAAAATCTCCACCCAACAGAAATGCTTTGACAAATGCTTTGTCTTGTGCCATCCTATCACTCTTACCCAGTGCTTCTGTAGCTCATATTTAAAACACTTCTAAAAGCCCCTGTGAGTCTGTTCTTCACATTAAAGAAACATCAAAGATTTGTGTGATGATGAAGAGATACGACATTCCCCTAGTACTATTTCAGTATTACTTTCTATTTTAAATATTTATTAAATATTTAATAATATTTCAATATTTCAATATTACTTTCTATTTTAAATATTTATTAAATAGCATCTAGGAAATGAAGGGGAAAGGTGTAAAAAGATACTTAAGATCCTACCAACTAGACATCACCGTCATTTTGATTTATCTCCTTCCAGTCTTTCCTAAATGCATAAATTTTTATATAGCTGAAATCTTACTGTTGTATACAATTTTATCTTAGGCTAGTTTTTGATCATGTCCACGATTTTAAAATCATAACCAATCTTTCTAAGCTATGTTGAGTGAACAGAAGCAGTGCTCTAGAAAAAGGAACAATAAAAATGACCTTGCTTGGTTCATGGAGAGGCCAATGTAGGGCGTTTGGTGAAGACCTGGAGGTACAGGTGACAACAGACCCTGAGCCCACCGAGAGGGGTCATGTGGAGGTGGGCCAAAACTCTCCTTAAGATGGAAGTAATTCTACCTGCACAAATGTCACAAGTCCAAGAGTCTGAGTAAATGTCCCTAGATGTGGGGGTAAACAGAAAACTGGAGCATCAGATGATCTACTTGTATTCCTGACTCTGCAGAAGTGAGATATTCAACCTCAGTCTTCTCATTCAGAAGCACCTGCCATGACACTGACCAGCCCTCGATTCCCTGGAGGACAGGTAGCTTCTGTTCCACAGCCTTGGCCCAGAATGCCCTTCACCTGAGATGCCAGCCTTCTCTGACCTTCTCAGATTTGACTCTACCCTCCTAATCCATGGCTCAGAGTACCTGTACTTTTGCTCTAAAGACAGCACTTACCATGACGTGTACTACATGTCTGTGTGGCTATTTGCTTCATGTCTGTCTTCCCCATAAGGATGTGGTACATTGTTCAGGCAGCTCTATTTTGCTTACCATGGTATAGCCAGCATCCACCACAGTATACACTACCACGTGTTAGGCACAAAGAAGGAATTCAACAGACAATTGTTGTATTGAATGAATGAATGAGGGGGGTTAGAGTTATATGGTTCCTGCACTCCTTCCAGTCTCAAAAGAAGTTAATATTCACAGCCCAATATAAAGTAGTGCCATTGGGGTTGAGTTCCACCACCACTACCACCACCACCCAAAAAAAACCTGTAAGCCAGGTAACATGGGCAGCCATGGGATAATTAACTTCTCTTGGTCATTTCAAACATACTGGTTCTTTAGAATCTTTCTTAAAAGTCTCTGTAGCTTTAGTTGTACTTTTAGCAGCCTCCTCAGTCTGTTTCAGTGAGTCCTTTTGAATAAACAAAACTAATCCTTTTGAACTTGACTCTAGTACTCTATAAACAAATCAGGTCTCCATTAGCTACAGCAATGCCGGCAGGGCCTATAAACAATTGGAGACCATTTTCTGCCTTTTTTTCCCCTTTAATTGGAATTACTAGACCTTCAATACAAACCACAGTTTTATTGCTTTTGTTTGTTTAATCGTGGTAAAATACACCGAACATAAACTTAACCATTTTAAGTGTACGTTCAATGTACAGTTCAGTGGCATTAAGTACATTCACACTTTGGTGCAAACACCACCACCATCCATCACCAGGGATTGTTTTTTAAACAAGACAACATTAAAATCCAGTGGAGTACAAATAATATAGACATTTTCCGGGAGTATTTGAGATTGACAATTGGAGCAAATCCTTCCAAATTCTCCATAAAAAGATACAATCGCACAATCACAAATGCTTAACGAAAAAGACCACTTTAATTCCCTGTGAAAAAGCAGATACACTGGGACAGGCTCAGCAACCTTAACAGATTAGCAGCTAACGGCCTTCCCTAGAACTCATCTCCCTCAAAGTAGTGTGGACAGCTAGTCTCCACAAGGGCTTCTGATGTGCTAGATACTCTGATAAGTGAGCCACTGGTATTATTCCTTATAATCCTCACAACCACTTCCATTTTAATATGAGGAAACTGAGGCATAGAGAGAGAATCCTACTTGCCCAAGTCTCATAGCAGAAAGTAGCAGATCTGAGACTGAAATCAAAACCATCTGGTCCCTGAGCCAGCAGGCTTTCCACAGAAGTGGCAGCTGTTAATGAAGGCATGTGGTTTGGTACTGGGTCAGTCTGGTGCCTTTGAGAGAACCCTGTGGGGATCTGTGTGTGCCAGAATGTAGAATGTTTGTGCTATAAGGAATATCTGGTAACTCGCTAAATGCCAGTGTTCACTAATGAGCAGGAAATTAAGGAAGTGATGAACTGAGCAGATCTGAAAAGCTACCTCCCCATCCAGGTCCGCTAGGATAAAGGCACTTTCCCAGGGGCCACGCAGTTCACTAAGGCCTATTTTTTGAAAGTCATCATTGCATATCTACGGGACAGTTGGTTCCCAGACTTTAAGGGCATGGGAATGTCCCAGAATGCATATTCAACAGGTAGGTTTTTCAAACCCTGCAACCTGAAGGTTCAAACTGAGTTGGGGCTGGGGGGACGGGGGTGGAATAGGGAACCCTGGCCTCCAGGGGATTTGGAGACAGAGGCCTGCCTCCCATGTTGACAAATCTTGCCATCAATCTGGTCCTTCACATGCTCTTCACCTCCAAGTAGGAGGCAGTTTTACCTGCGTAACTCTATTCATTGAGCCAGCAAACTTCTATGAGGCAACCAAGTCAGATGCTGTGCTGGTTATAATTTAACATGGATTTTGTGATTATTTGATTAATTATTATCTCTTCCACTAGACTATAAGCTCCATGAAAGTAAGGACTTTGCCAGTCTTGCTCATTGGCATAAACCCAGGACCTAAAATAAGAGTAGATGGTCTGTTTTGTATCTTAAAATCCTCATATATGGACAAAACATAAGAAACTCTTAAATATGCAAAACAAACAGAGGGTTGCTGGAGGGGTTGTGGGAGGGGGGATGGGCTAAATGGGTAAGGGGCATTAAGGAATCTACTCCTGAAATCATTATTGCACTATATGCTAACTAACTTGGATGTAAATTTAAAAATAAATTAAATTAAAAATAAATAAAATTTTTTAAAAAAGAGTAGATGGTCAATGACTATTTGTTAAGTGAATAAGTTGAGTGAATGAATAATAAAATGCATGCAACGACATATGAAATCCAGGCCCTGTCCTCAACATGCTTACCACCTCAGTAGCTGGGCAAGTAAACAACACATCAGTACAAGAAGGAGTTCTTGTGTTTTTCTAGATGTGGCGTGGGCATGAGGCCACTACTTCTCCATTAAGGCAGAATCCAAACTGGGTCAGGTAGGAAGATGACAGGACTGCATCAGCAGAATGGGAGGGTTGACCTGGGCTGGGTTAGACAAGGGTGGGTTAGATGGGAAGAAGCAGGGATAAAATGGCAATTTGTCACCAGGCAGACAGGCTGCAAAGATGATAATATATGATCTATCAATTGCTGAGTGTCCACAGTGGGCCAGGACTCCTGCTCAGCACTTCACGTTTGCATTTATTTATCCCAATTAATTCTTGCGGTAACCCATGAGATACTGAGCCTTGTGCAAGAGAACCTCAAAGGCCCTCATTTTGTTTATCTATAAGATGAGGATAATCTTTCATTCCTTAGAGCAGTCCTGGAAGAAAAAATGGAAATGATTTTTAAACTGCAAGCACTATATTAGAATGATAGAATTCCTCAGGACTTGGTCCTTGCCCTCTTCTTGCTTTTTACCCCTTTCCTATAATCTCATATACTTCTAGGACTTCAATACATCAATGACATAAGAACCATATCTTTAGTCTAGACCCATACTGTTCAATAAGGCAGCCCTTGACATAGCCCTTGTGGCTATTGAGCCCTTGAAATGTTGACTGCAGGTGACCCTTGAACAACACAGATTTGAACTATGCAGGTCCATTTATACATGGATTCTTTTCAGTAAATACAGTACAATACTGTAAATGTATTTTCCCTTATTATGATTTTCTTTTTTAAATTTATTTATTTAAATTCAAGTTAGTTAACATACAGTGCAGTCTTGGTTTCAGGAATAGAACTCAGTGATTCATCACTTATATATAATACCCAGTGCTCATCACAAGTGCCCTCCTTAATGCCCATCACCCATTTAGCCCATCCCCTGACCTAATTACCCCTCCAGCAACCCTCAGTTTGCTCTCTGTATTTAAGAGTCTCTTGTGGTTTGCTTCCCTCTCTGTTTTTATCTTATTTTTCTTTTCTTATGATTTGCTTCTTTCTTTCTTTTCTTTCTTTCTTTCTTTCTTTCTTTCTTTCTTTCTTTCTTTCTTTCTTTCTTTCTTTCTTTCTGAGAGAGATAGAGAGCACAAGTGAGGGAGGGGCAGAGAGAGAGAGAGAGAGGACACAGAGAAGCAGGGATTGTGCTCACCCAAGTGGGGACTTGAATCCACAAACTGTGAGATCATGACTTGAGCTGAAGTCAGATGCTTAACAACTGAACCACCACCGAGGTGCCCTCTTCTTATTTTCGTAACGTTTTCTTTTCTCAAGCTCACTTTATTGTATGAATACAGTATATAACACATACAACATACAAAATATGTGTGAATCATATTTTATGTTTATGTTATTGGTAAGGCTTCTGGTCAAGAGTAGGCAATTAAGTTTTTGGGGAATCAAAAGTTATACATGGATTTTTGACTGTGTGGCAGGGAATGGTACTCCTAACCACCCATGTTGTTCAAGGGCCAACCATAGTCTGTATTAACATGTGACTTAAGTTAAAAATTGCATTGGATTTTGAAAATAGCATGAAAAAAGGAATGAGAAATGTTTCATTAATAATTATTTTGATGGAATGTTGAAATAATATTTTGGATATAATGAATTGCACTACATTAAAATTTAATTAATGCATTTAATTAATTACATTGTTATTAAAATTAATTTCACCTCTTTCTACTTTTTAAAAGTGCTGCTCCTAGAAAAATTAAAATGTGGCTTGCATTATACTTCTCATAAGCAGTGTGGGTCTACACCTCTTCTATGAGGTCTAGA
This sequence comes from Lynx canadensis, assembly GCF_007474595.2. Taxonomy (NCBI): domain Eukaryota; kingdom Metazoa; phylum Chordata; class Mammalia; order Carnivora; family Felidae; genus Lynx; species Lynx canadensis. Next base: position 32,409,979 of record NC_044313.2, read on the forward strand.
TCTGATTATCCAACTGCTTTGACATTTCTCCTTGGATGTCCAAGACTTCAAAAACAAAAACATTTTTCTTCAGAAACTTAACTCAAAACCTTCTCCCCCTTCCAAATTACTGTAATAGCCTAGTCTCCTACATCTGCTCTTATCCTCCCACCCTCTACTTCATTGCAGCCAGAGTGATCTCTGCAAAACACAAATCTGATGTTACTGTCCTTCCCATTGCTCTTAGGATTAAAACTAAAATCCTCAACCTGATTTGCAAGAAACAGACTGCACCACCTCTCTCACCATCTTTATCTGTGAGATTCTTGGACTTGCTTTCCTTTTGCCTGGAATACTCTCTATCCATCTCTACCTCAGCTAACTTCCTCTTATTCATTCATTCATTCATTCATTCATTCATTCATTCATTTATTAAAGTAGACTCAAGCCCAGTGCAGAGCCCAATTTGGGGGATGAACTCACAACACTGAGATCAAGACCTGAGCCAAGATCAGGAGTTGAATGTTTAACCGGCTGAGCTTCTCAGGTGCCCCTAACTCAGCTAACTTCGAAAAGTAAGGTATGTTCATTCCTTTAAAAAAAAAAGGTGTTTTTTTTTTTAATGTTTATTCATTTTTGAGACAGAGACAGAGAGACAGAGAGCATGAGTGGGGGAGGGGCAAAGAGAGAGGGAGACACAGAATCTGAAGCAGGCTCCAGGCTCTGAGCTGTCAGCAGAGCCCAACACGGAGCTCAAACTCATGAACCTTGAGACCATGACCTAAGTTGGACACTTAACCGACTGAGCCATACAGGCACCCCTAACTCAGCTAACTTCTAATCATCCTTCAAACATTATTGTAAATGTGATTTCTTTCAAGGAAGACTGCCTGGCTTTCACTTGGTGGCATTCATCACAACTATAATTAATAATTTGTGCCATCTATTAAATGTGTTTCCTTCCCC